>NW_026529749.1:0-52320 GCF_028500815.1 Rissa tridactyla | reverse complement strand
TTTGGGCGTGGGACCAATCTCCAGACATATGGCCATTTTTGTGCCTGGCGTGGCTCCAAGTGGGAAAGGGTGGTTTTGAGGGTGAAGGCAGCAGGAAAGTCTGCAGCCCCCAGGTCTGTGGGGCTACGCAAGCGGTTCCCAAGGAGCTTTAGAACAAGGCATAGTTTTCCCTGCTGGCTCTTTGGGCGTGGGACCCATTTCCAGACACATGGCCTTTTCTGTGCGTGGTGCTGCTCCAAGTGGGAAAGGGTGGTTTTGAGGCTGAAGGCGCCAGGAAAGCCTGCAGCCCCCAGGTCTGTGGGGCTACGCAAGCGGTTCCCAAAGAGCTTTAGAACAAGGCATAGTTTTCCCTGCTGGCTCTTTGGGCGTGGGACCAATCTCCAGACATATGGCCATTTTTATGCCTGGCGCAGCGCCAAGTTGGAAAGGGTTTTTTGAGGCTGAAGGCGCCAGGAAAGCCTGCAGCCCCCAGGTCTGTGGGGCTACGCAAGCGGTTCCAAAAAGAGCTTTAGAACAAGGCATAGTTTTCCCTGATGGCTCTTTGGGCGTGGGACCAGTCTGCAGACATATGGCCATTTTTTGTGCCTCACACGGCGCCAAGTGGGAAAGGGTGGTTAGAGGCTGAAGGCAGCAGGAAAGCCTGCAGCCGCCAGGTCTGTGTTGCTACGCAAGCTGTTCCCAAAGAGCTTTAGAACAAGGCATAGTTTTCCCTGCTGGCTCTTTGGGCGTGGGACACATCTCCAGACATATGGCCACTCTTGAGCCTGGCGCGGTGCCAAGTGGGAAAATGTGGTTTTGAGGCTGAAGGCGCCAAGAAAGCCTGCAGCCCCCAGGTCTGTGGGGCTACGCAAGCAGTTCCCAAAGAGCTTTAGAACAAGGCATAGTTTTCCCTGATGGCTCTTTGGGTGTGGGACCAATCTCCAGATATATGGCCATTTTTGTGCCTCGCACGGCGCCAAGTGGGAAAGGGTGGTTTTGAAGCTGAAGGCGCCAGGAAAGCCTGCAGCCCCCAGGTCTTTGGGGCTACGCAAGCGGTTCCCAAAGAGCTTTAGAACAAGGCATAGTTTTCCCTGATGGCTCTTTGGGTGTGGGACCAATCTCCAGACATATGGCCATTTTTGTGCCTGGCACGGTGCCAAGTGGGAAAGGGTGGTTTTGAGGCTGAAGGCAGCAGGAAAGCCTGCAGCCCCCAGGTCTGTGGGCCTACGCCAGCGGTTCCCAAAGAGCTTTAGTACAGGGCATAGTTTCCCCGGCTGGCTCTTTGGGCGTGGGACCAATCTCCAGACATATGGCCATTTTTGTGCCTGGCGTGGCTCCAAGTGGGAAAGGGTGGTTTTGAGGGTGAAGGCAGCAGGAAAGTCTGCAGCCCCCAGGTCTGTGGGGCTACGCAAGCGGTTCCCAAGGAGCTTTAGAACAAGGCATAGTTTTCCCTGCTGGCTCTTTGGGCGTGGCACCCATCGCCAGACATATGGCCATTTTTGTGCCTGACGCGGCGCCAAGTGGGAAAGGGTGGTTTTGATGCTGAAGGCGCCAGGAAAGCCTGCAGCACCCATCTCTGTGGGGCTACGCAAGCGGTTCCCAAAGAGCTTTAGAACAAGGCATAGTTTTCCCTGCTGGCACTTTTGGGCGTGGAACAAATCTCCAGACATATGGCCATTTTTGTGCCTGGCGCGGCACCACGTGGGAAAGAGTGGTTTTGAAGCTGAAGGCGCCAGGAAAGCCTGCAGCCCCCAGGTCTGTGGGGCTACGCAAGCGGTTCCCAAAGAGCTTTAGAACAAGGCATAGTTTTCCCTGCTGGCTCTTTGGGTGTAGGAATAATCTCCAGACATATTGCCATTTTTGTACCTGGCGGGGCGCCAAGTAGGAAAGGGTGGTTTTGAGGCTGCAGGCAGCAGGAAAGCCTGCAGACCCAAGGTGTGTGAGGCCACACCAGCGGTTCCCAAAGAGCTTTAGAACAAGGCATAGCTTTCCCTGCTGGCTCTTTGAGCGTGGGACCCATCTCCAGACATATGGCCATTTTTGTGCCTGGCACGGCGCCAAGTGGGAAAGGGTGGTTTTGAAGCTGAAGGCGCCAGGAAAGCCTGCAGCCCCCAGGTCTGTGGGGCTACGCAAGCGGTTCCCAAAGAGCTTTAGAACAAGGCATAGTTTTCCCTGCTGGCTCCTTGGGCGTGGGACCAATCTCCAGACATATGGCCATTTTTGTGCCTGGCGCGGCGCCATGTGGGAAAGGGTGGTTTTGAGGCTGAAGGCAGCAGGAAAGCCTGCAGCCCCCAGGTGTGTGGGTCTACGCATTCGGTTCCCAAAGAGCTTTAGAACAAGGCATAGTTTTCCCTGCTGGCTCCTTGGGCGTGTGACCCATCTCCAGATATATGGCCATTTTTGTGCCTGGCGCGGCGCCAAGTTGGAAAGGGATTTTTGAGGCTGAAGGCGCCAGGAAAGCCTGCAGCCCCCAGGTGTGTGGGGCTACGCAAGCGGTTCCCAAAGAGCTTTAAAACAAGGCATATTTTTCTCTGATGGCTCTTTGGGCGTGGGACCCATCTCCAGACATATGGCCATTTTTGTGCCTGGCGCGGTGCCAAGTGGGAAAGGGTGGTTTTGAGGCTGAAGGCAGCAGGAAAGCCTGCAGCCCCCAGGTGTGTGGGGCTACGCAAGCGGTTCCCAAAGAGCTTTAGAACAAGGCATAGTTTTCCCTGATGGCTCTTTGGGCGTGGGACCCATCTACAGACATATGGCCATTTTTGTGCCTGGCGCGGCGCCAAGTGATAAAGGGTGGTTTGGAGGGTGAAGGCAGCAGGAAAGCCCGCAGGCTTCAGGTGTCTTGGTCTCCGCAAGCGGTTCCCAAAGAGCTTTAGAACAAGGCATAGTTTTCCCTGCTGGCTCTTTTGGCGTTGGAGCAGTCTCCAGACATATGGCCATTTTTGTGCCTGGCGCGGTGCCAAGTGGGAAAGGGTGGTTTTGAGGCTTAAGGCAGCAGGAAAGCCTGCAGCCGCCAGGTGTGTGGGGCTACACATTCGGTTCCCAAAGAGCTTTAGTACAGGGCATAGTTTTCCCTGCTGGCTCTTTGGGCGTGGGACCAATCTCCAGACATATGGCCATTTTTGGACCTGGCGGGGCGCCAAGTGGGAAAGGGTGGTTTTGAGGCTGAAGGCAGCAGGAAAGCCTGCAGCCCCCAGGTCTGTGGGGCCACGCAAGCGGTTCCCAAAGAGCTTTAGAACAAGGCATAGTTTTCCCTGATGGCTCTTTGGGCGTGGGACCCATTTCCAGACACATGGCCTTTTCTGTGCGTGGTGCTGCTCCAAGTGGGAAAGGGTGGTTTTGAGGCTGAAGGCAGCAGGAAAGCCTGCAGCCCCCAGGTCTGTGGGGCTACGCAAGCGGTTCCCAAAGAGCTTTAGAACAAGGCATAGTTTTCCCTGATGGCTCTTTGGGCGTGGGACCAATCTCCAGACATATGGCCATTTTTATGCCTGGCGCAGCGCCAAGTTGGAAAGGGTTTTTTGAGGCTGAAGGCGCCAGGAAAGCCTGCAGCCCCCAGGTCTGTGGGGCTACGCAAGCGGTTCCAAAAAGAGCTTTAGAACAAGGCATAGTTTTCCCTGATGGCTCTTTGGGCGTGGGACCAGTCTGCAGACATATGGCCATTTTTGTGCCTCACACGGCGCCAAGTGGGAAAGGGTGGTTAGAGGCTGAAGGCAGCAGGAAAGCCTGCAGCCCCCAGGTCTGTGTTGCTACGCAAGCTGTTCCCAAAGAGCTTTAGAACAAGGCATAGTTTTCCCTGCTGGCTCTTTGGGCGTGGGACACATCTCCAGACATATGGCCACTCTTGAGCCTGGCGCGGTGCCAAGTGGGAAAATGTGGTTTTGAGGCTGAAGGCGCCAAGAAAGCCTGCAGCCCCCAGGTCTGTGGGGCTATGCAAGCAGTTCCCAAAGAGCTTTAGAACAAGGCATAGTTTTCCCTGATGGCTCTTTGGGTGTGGGACCAATCTCCAGACATATGGCCATTTTTGTGCCTCGCACGGCGCCAAGTGGGAAAGGGTGGTTTTGAAGCTGAAGGCGCCAGGAAAGCCTGCAGCCCCCAGGTCTGTGGGGCTACGCAAGCGGTTCCCAAAGAGCTTTAGAAGAAGGCATAGTTTTCCCTGATGGCTCTTTGGGTGTGGGACCAATCTCCAGACATATGGCCATTTTTGTGCCTGGCACGGTGCCAAGTGGGAAAGGGTGGTTTTGAGGGTGAAGGCAGCAGGAAAGCCTGCAGCCCCCAGGTCTGTGGGCCTACGCCAGCGGTTCCCAAAGAGCTTTAGAACAAGGCATTGTTTTCCCTGCTGGCTCTTTGGGCGTGGGACACATCTCCAGACATATGGCCACTCTTGAGCCTGGCGCGGTGCCAAGTAGGAAAGGGTGGTTTTGAAGCTGAAGGCGCCAGGAAAGCCTGCAGCCCCCAGGTGTGTGGGCCTACGCAAGCGGTTCCCAAAGAGCTTTAGAACAAGGCATAGTTTTCCCTGATGGCTCTTTGGGCGTGGGACCAATCTCCAGATATATGGCCATTTTTGTGCCTGGCAGGGCGCCAAGTGGGAAAGGGTGGTTTTGAGGCTGCAGGCAGCAGGAAAGCCTGCAGACCCAAGGTGTGTGAGGCCACGCCAGCGGTTCCCAAAGAGCTTTAGAACAAGGCATATTTTTCCCTGCTGGCTCTTTGGGCGTGGGACCCATCTCCAGACATATGGCCTTTTCTGTGCATGGTGCTGCTCCAAGTGGGAAAGGGTGGTTTTGAGGGTGAAGGCAGCAGGAAAGCCTGCAGCCCCCAGGTGTGTGGGGCTACGCAAGCGGTTCCCAAAGAGCTTTAGAACAAGGCATAGTTTTCCCTGATGGCTCTTTGGGCGTGGGACCAATCTCCAGACATATGGCCATTTTTATGCCTGGCGCAGCGCCAAGTGGGAAAGGGTTTTTTGAGGCTGAAGGCAGCAGGAAAGCCTGCAGCCCCCAGGTCTGTGGGGCTACGCAAGCGGTTCCCAAAGAGCTTTAGAACAAGGCATAGTTTTCCCTGATGGCTCCTTGGGCGTGGGACCCATGTCCAGACATATGGCCATTTTTGTGCCTGGTGCGGCGCCAAGTGGGAAAGGGTGGTTTTGAGGGTGAAGGCAGCAGGAAAGCCTGCAGCCCCCAGGTGTGTGGGGCTACGCAAGCGGTTCCCAAAGAGCTTTAGAACAAGGCATAGTTTTCCCTGATGGCTCTTTGGGCGTGGGACCAATCTCCAGATATATGGCCATTTTTGTGCCTGGCACGGTGCCAAGTGGGAAAGGGTGGTTTTGAGGCTGAAGGCAGCAGGAAAGCCTGCAGCCCCCAGGTCTGTGGGCCTACGCAAGCGGTTCCCAAAGAGCTTTAGAACAAGGCATAGTTTTCCCTGCTGGCTCTTTGGGCGTGGGACCCATCTCCAGACGTATGGCCAGTTTTGTGCCTGGCGCGGCGCCAAGTTGGAAAGGGATTTTTGAGGCTGAAGGCGCCAGGAAAGCCTGCAGCCCCCAGGTGTGTGGGGCTACGCAAGCGGTTCCCAAAGAGCTTTAAAACAAGGCATATTTTTCTCTGCTGGCTCTTTGGGCGTGGGACCCATCTCCAGACATATGGCCATTTTTGTGCCTGGCGCGGTGCCAAGTGGGAAAGGGTGGTTTTGAGGCTGAAGGCAGCAGGAAAGCCTGCAGCCCCCAGGTGTGTGGGGCTACGCAAGCGGTTCCCAAAGAGCTTTAGAACAAGGCATAGTTTTCCCTGATGGCTCTTTGGGTGTGGGACCAATCTCCAGACATATGGCCATTTTTGTGCCTCGCACGGCGCCAAGTGGGAAAGGGTGGTTTTGAAGCTGAAGGCGCCAGGAAAGCCTGCAGCCCCCAGGTGTGTGGGGCTACGCAAGCGGTTCCCAAAGAGCTTTAGAACAAGGCATAGTTTTCCCTGATGGCTCTTTGGGTGTGGGACCAATCTCCAGACATATGGCCATTTTTGTGCCTGGCACGGTGCCAAGTGGGAAAGGGTGGTTTTGAGGCTGAAGGCAGCAGGAAAGCCTGCAGCCCCCAGGTCTGTGGGCCTACGCCAGCGGTTCCCAAAGAGCTTTAGAACAAGGCATTGTTTTCCCTGCTGGCTCTTTGGGCGTGGGACACATCTCCAGACATATGGCCACTCTTGAGCCTGGCGCGGTGCCAAGTAGGAAAGGGTGGTTTTGAAGCTGAAGGCGGCAGGAAAGCCTGCAGCCCCCAGGTCTGTGGGCCTACGCAAGCGGTTCCCAAAGAGCTTTAGAACAAGGCATAGTTTTCCCTGATGGCTCTTTGGGCGTGGGACCAATCTCCAGATATATGGCCATTTTTGTGCCTGGCAGGGCGCCAAGTGGGAAAGGGTGGTTTTGAGGCTGCAGGCAGCAGGAAAGCCTGCAGACCCAAGGTGTGTGAGGCCACGCCAGCGGTTCCCAAAGAGCTTTAGAACAAGGCATATTTTTCCCTGCTGGCTCTTTGGGCGTGGGACCCATCTCCAGACATATGGCCATTTTTATGCCTGGCGCAGCGCCAAGTGGGAAAGGGTTTTTTGAGGCTGAAGGCAGCAGGAAAGCCTGCAGCCCCCAGGTCTGTGGGGCTACGCAAGCGGTTCCCAAAGAGCTTTAGAACAAGGCATAGTTTTCCCTGATGGCTCCTTGGGCGTGGGACCCATGTCCAGACATATGGCCATTTTTGTGCCTGGTGCGGCGCCAAGTGGGAAAGGGTGGTTTTGAGGCTGAAGGCAGCAGGAAAGCCTGCAGCCCCCAGGTGTGTGGGGCTACGCAAGCGGTTCCCAAAGTGCTTTAGAACAAGGCATAGTTTTCCCTGATGGCTCTTTGGGCGTGGGACCAATCTCCAGATATATGGCCATTTTTGTGCCTGGCACGGTGCCAAGTGGGAAAGGGTGGTTTTGAGGCTGCAGGCAGCAGGAAAGCCTGCAGCCCCCAGGTCTGTGGGCCTACGCAAGCGGTTCCCAAAGAGCTTTAGAACAAGGCATAGTTTTCCCTGCTGGCTCTTTGGGCGTGGGACCCATCTCCAGACGTATGGCCAGTTTTGTGCCTGGCGCGGCGCCAAGTTGGAAAGGGATTTTTGAGGCTGAAGGCAGAAGGAAAGCCTGCAGCCCCCAGGTGTGTGGGGCTACGCAAGCGGTTCCCAAAGAGCTTTAAAACAAGGCATATTTTTCTCTGATGGCTCTTTGGGCGTGGGACCCATCTCCAGACATATGGCCATTTTTGTGCCTGGCGCGGTGCCAAGTGGGAAAGGGTGGTTTTGAGGCTGAAGGCAGCAGGAAAGCCTGCAGCCCCCAGGTGTGTGGGGCTACGCAAGCGGTTCCCAAAGAGCTTTAGAACAAGGCATAGTTTTCCCTGATGGCTCTTTGGGTGTGGGACCAATCTCCAGACATATGGCCATTTTTGTGCCTCGCACGGCGCCAAGTGGGAAAGGGTGGTTTTGAAGCTGAAGGCGCCAGGAAAGCCTGCAGCCCCCAGGTGTGTGGGGCTACGCAAGCGGTTCCCAAAGAGCTTTAGAACAAGGCATAGTTTTCCCTGATGGCTCTTTGGGTGTGGGACCAATCTCCAGACATATGGCCATTTTTGTGCCTGGCACGGTGCCAAGTGGGAAAGGGTGGTTTTGAGGCTGAAGGCAGCAGGAAAGCCTGCAGACCCAAGGTGTGTGAGGCCACGCCAGCGGTTCCCAAAGAGCTTTAGAACAAGGCATATTTTTCCCTGCTGGCTCTTTGGGCGTGGGACCAATCTCCAGATATATGGCCATTTTTGTGCCTGGCAGGGCGCCAAGTGGGAAAGGGTGGTTTTGAGGCTGCAGGCAGCAGGAAAGCCTGCAGACCCAAGGTGTGTGAGGCCACGCCAGCGGTTCCCAAAGAGCTTTAGAACAAGGCATATTTTTCCCTGCTGGCTCTTTGGGCGTGGGACCCATCTCCAGACATATGGCCTTTTCTGTGCGTGGTGCTGCTCCAAGTGGGAAAGGGTGGTTTTGAGGGTGAAGGCAGCAGGAAAGCCTGCAGCCCCCAGGTGTGTGGGGCTACGCAAGCGGTTCCCAAAGAGCTTTAGAACAAGGCATAGTTTTCCCTGATGGCTCTTTGGGCGTGGGACCAATCTCCAGACATATGGCCATTTTTATGCCTGGCGCAGCGCCAAGTGGGAAAGGGTTTTTTGAGGCTGAAGGCAGCAGGAAAGCCTGCAGCCCCCAGGTCTGTGGGGCTACGCAAGCGGTTCCCAAAGAGCTTTAGAACAAGGCATAGTTTTCCCTGATGGCTCCTTGGGCGTGGGACCCATGTCCAGACATATGGCCATTTTTGTGCCTGGTGCGGCGCCAAGTGGGAAAGGGTGGTTTTGAGGCTGAAGGCAGCAGGAAAGCCTGCAGCCCCCAGGTGTGTGGGGCTACGCAAGCGGTTCCCAAAGAGCTTTAGAACAAGGCATAGTTTTCCCTGATGGCTCTTTGGGCGTGGGACCAATCTCCAGATATATGGCCATTTTTGTGCCTGGCACGGTGCCAAGTGGGAAAGGGTGGTTTTGAGGCTGAAGGCAGCAGGAAAGCCTGCAGCCCCCAGGTCTGTGGGCCTACGCAAGCGGTTCCCAAAGAGCTTTAGAACAAGGCATAGTTTTCCCTGCTGGCTCTTTGGGCGTGGGACCCATCTCCAGACGTATGGCCAGTTTTGTGCCTGGCGCGGCGCCAAGTTGGAAAGGGATTTTTGAGGCTGAAGGCGCCAGGAAAGCCTGCAGCCCCCAGGTGTGTGGGGCTACGCAAGCGGTTCCCAAAGAGCTTTAAAACAAGGCATATTTTTCTCTGATGGCTCTTTGGGCGTCGGACCCATCTCCAGACATATGGCCATTTTTGTGCCTGGCGCGGTGCCAAGTGGGAAAGGGTGGTTTTGAGGCTGAAGGCAGCAGGAAAGCCTGCAGCCCCCAGGTGTGTGGGGCTACGCAAGCGGTTCCCAAAGAGCTTTAGAACAAGGCATAGTTTTCCCTGATGGCTCTTTGGGTGTGGGACCAATCTCCAGACATATGGCCATTTTTGTGCCTCGCACGGCGCCAAGTGGGAAAGGGTGGTTTTGAAGCTGAAGGCGCCAGGAAAGCCTGCAGCCCCCAGGTGTGTGGGGCTACGCAAGCGGTTCCCAAAGAGCTTTAGAACAAGGCATAGTTTTCCCTGATGGCTCTTTGGGTGTGGGACCAATCTCCAGACATATGGCCATTTTTGTGCCTGGCACGGTGCCAAGTGGGAAAGGGTGGTTTTGAGGCTGAAGGCAGCAGGAAAGCCTGCAGCCCCCAGGTCTGTGGGCCTACGCCAGCGGTTCCCAAAGAGCTTTAGAACAAGGCATTGTTTTCCCTGCTGGCTCTTTGGGCGTGGGACACATCTCCAGACATATGGCCACTCTTGAGCCTGGCGCGGTGCCAAGTAGGAAAGGGTGGTTTTGAAGCTGAAGGCGCCAGGAAAGCCTGCAGCCCCCAGGTCTGTGGGCCTACGCAAGCGGTTCCCAAAGAGCTTTAGAACAAGGCATAGTTTTCCCTGATGGCTCTTTGGGCGTGGGACCAATCTCCAGATATATGGCCATTTTTGTGCCTGGCAGGGCGCCAAGTGGGAAAGGGTGGTTTTGAGGCTGCAGGCAGCAGGAAAGCCTGCAGACCCAAGGTGTGTGAGGCCACGCCAGCGGTTCCCAAAGAGCTTTAGAACAAGGCATATTTTTCCCTGCTGGCTCTTTGGGCGTGGGACCCATCTCCAGACATATGGCCTTTTCTGTGCATGGTGCTGCTCCAAGTGGGAAAGGGTGGTTTTGAGGGTGAAGGCAGCAGGAAAGCCTGCAGCCCCCAGGTGTGTGGGGCTACGCAAGCGGTTCCCAAAGAGCTTTAGAACAAGGCATAGTTTTCCCTGATGGCTCTTTGGGCGTGGGACCAATCTCCAGACATATGGCCATTTTTATGCCTGGCGCAGCGCCAAGGGGGAAAGGGTTTTTTGAGGCTGAAGGCAGCAGGAAAGCCTGCAGCCCCCAGGTCTGTGGGGCTACGCAAGCGGTTCCCAAAGAGCTTTAGAACAAGGCATAGTTTTCCCTGATGGCTCCTTGGGCGTGGGACCCATGTCCAGACATATGGCCATTTTTGTGCCTGGTGCGGCGCCAAGTGGGAAAGGGTGGTTTTGAGGGTGAAGGCAGCAGGAAAGCCTGCAGCCCCCAGGTGTGTGGGGCTACGCAAGCGGTTCCCAAAGAGCTTTAGAACAAGGCATAGTTTTCCCTGATGGCTCTTTGGGCGTGGGACCAATCTCCAGATATATGGCCATTTTTGTGCCTGGCACGGTGCCAAGTGGGAAAGGGTGGTTTTGAGGCTGAAGGCAGCAGGAAAGCCTGCAGCCCCCAGGTCTGTGGGCCTACGCAAGCGGTTCCCAAAGAGCTTTAGAACAAGGCATAGTTTTCCCTGCTGGCTCTTTGGGCGTGGGACCCATCTCCAGACGTATGGCCAGTTTTGTGCCTGGCGCGGCACCAAGTTGGAAAGGGATTTTTGAGGCTGAAGGCGCCAGGAAAGCCTGCAGCCCCCAGGTGTGTGGGGCTACGCAAGCGGTTCCCAAAGAGCTTTAAAACAAGGCATATTTTTCTCTGATGGCTCTTTGGGCGTCGGACCCATCTCCAGACATATGGCCATTTTTGTGCCTGGCGCGGTGCCAAGTGGGAAAGGGTGGTTTTGAGGCTGAAGGCAGCAGGAAAGCCTGCAGCCCCCAGGTGTGTGGGGCTACGCAAGCGGTTCCCAAAGAGCTTTAGAACAAGGCATAGTTTTCCCTGATGGCTCTTTGGGTGTGGGACCAATCTCCAGACATATGGCCATTTTTGTGCCTCGCACGGCGCCAAGTGGGAAAGGGTGGTTTTGAAGCTGAAGGCGCCAGGAAAGCCTGCAGCCCCCAGGTGTGTGGGGCTACGCAAGCGGTTCCCAAAGAGCTTTAGAACAAGGCATAGTTTTCCCTGATGGCTCTTTGGGTGTGGGACCAATCTCCAGACATATGGCCATTTTTGTGCCTGGCACGGTGCCAAGTGGGAAAGGGTGGTTTTGAGGCTGAAGGCAGCAGGAAAGCCTGCAGCCCCCAGGTCTGTGGGCCTACGCCAGCGGTTCCCAAAGAGCTTTAGAACAAGGCATTGTTTTCCCTGCTGGCTCTTTGGGCGTGGGACACATCTCCAGACATATGGCCACTCTTGAGCCTGGCGCGGTGCCAAGTAGGAAAGGGTGGTTTTGAAGCTGAAGGCGCCAGGAAAGCCTGCAGCCCCCAGGTCTGTGGGCCTACGCAAGCGGTTCCCAAAGAGCTTTAGAACAAGGCATAGTTTTCCCTGATGGCTCTTTGGGCGTGGGACCAATCTCCAGATATATGGCCATTTTTGTGCCTGGCAGGGCGCCAAGTGGGAAAGGGTGGTTTTGAGGCTGCAGGCAGCAGGAAAGCCTGCAGACCCAAGGTGTGTGAGGCCACGCCAGCGGTTCCCAAAGAGCTTTAGAACAAGGCATATTTTTCCCTGCTGGCTCTTTGGGCGTGGGACCCATCTCCAGACATATGGCCATTTTTATGCCTGGCGCAGCGCCAAGTGGGAAAGGGTTTTTTGAGGCTGAAGGCAGCAGGAAAGCCTGCAGCCCCCAGGTCTGTGGGGCTACGCAAGCGGTTCCCAAAGAGCTTTAGAACAAGGCATAGTTTTCCCTGATGGCTCCTTGGGCGTGGGACCCATGTCCAGACATATGGCCATTTTTGTGCCTGGTGCGGCGCCAAGTGGGAAAGGGTGGTTTTGAGGCTGAAGGCAGCAGGAAAGCCTGCAGCCCCCAGGTGTGTGGGGCTACGCAAGCGGTTCCCAAAGTGCTTTAGAACAAGGCATAGTTTTCCCTGATGGCTCTTTGGGCGTGGGACCAATCTCCAGATATATGGCCATTTTTGTGCCTGGCACGGTGCCAAGTGGGAAAGGGTGGTTTTGAGGCTGCAGGCAGCAGGAAAGCCTGCAGCCCCCAGGTCTGTGGGCCTACGCAAGCGGTTCCCAAAGAGCTTTAGAACAAGGCATAGTTTTCCCTGCTGGCTCTTTGGGCGTGGGACCCATCTCCAGACGTATGGCCAGTTTTGTGCCTGGCGCGGCGCCAAGTTGGAAAGGGATTTTTGAGGCTGAAGGCAGAAGGAAAGCCTGCAGCCCCCAGGTGTGTGGGGCTACGCAAGCGGTTCCCAAAGAGCTTTAAAACAAGGCATATTTTTCTCTGATGGCTCTTTGGGCGTGGGACCCATCTCCAGACATATGGCCATTTTTGTGCCTGGCGCGGTGCCAAGTGGGAAAGGGTGGTTTTGAGGCTGAAGGCAGCAGGAAAGCCTGCAGCCCCCAGGTGTGTGGGGCTACGCAAGCGGTTCCCAAAGAGCTTTAGAACAAGGCATAGTTTTCCCTGATGGCTCTTTGGGTGTGGGACCAATCTCCAGACATATGGCCATTTTTGTGCCTCGCACGGCGCCAAGTGGGAAAGGGTGGTTTTGAAGCTGAAGGCGCCAGGAAAGCCTGCAGCCCCCAGGTGTGTGGGGCTACGCAAGCGGTTCCCAAAGAGCTTTAGAACAAGGCATAGTTTTCCCTGATGGCTCTTTGGGTGTGGGACCAATCTCCAGACATATGGCCATTTTTGTGCCTGGCACGGTGCCAAGTGGGAAAGGGTGGTTTTGAGGCTGAAGGCAGCAGGAAAGCCTGCAGACCCAAGGTGTGTGAGGCCACGCCAGCGGTTCCCAAAGAGCTTTAGAACAAGGCATATTTTTCCCTGCTGGCTCTTTGGGCGTGGGACCAATCTCCAGATATATGGCCATTTTTGTGCCTGGCAGGGCGCCAAGTGGGAAAGGGTGGTTTTGAGGCTGCAGGCAGCAGGAAAGCCTGCAGACCCAAGGTGTGTGAGGCCACGCCAGCGGTTCCCAAAGAGCTTTAGAACAAGGCATATTTTTCCCTGCTGGCTCTTTGGGCGTGGGACCCATCTCCAGACATATGGCCTTTTCTGTGCGTGGTGCTGCTCCAAGTGGGAAAGGGTGGTTTTGAGGGTGAAGGCAGCAGGAAAGCCTGCAGCCCCCAGGTGTGTGGGGCTACGCAAGCGGTTCCCAAAGAGCTTTAGAACAAGGCATAGTTTTCCCTGATGGCTCTTTGGGCGTGGGACCAATCTCCAGACATATGGCCATTTTTATGCCTGGCGCAGCGCCAAGTGGGAAAGGGTTTTTTGAGGCTGAAGGCAGCAGGAAAGCCTGCAGCCCCCAGGTCTGTGGGGCTACGCAAGCGGTTCCCAAAGAGCTTTAGAACAAGGCATAGTTTTCCCTGATGGCTCCTTGGGCGTGGGACCCATGTCCAGACATATGGCCATTTTTGTGCCTGGTGCGGCGCCAAGTGGGAAAGGGTGGTTTTGAGGCTGAAGGCAGCAGGAAAGCCTGCAGCCCCCAGGTGTGTGGGGCTACGCAAGCGGTTCCCAAAGAGCTTTAGAACAAGGCATAGTTTTCCCTGATGGCTCTTTGGGCGTGGGACCAATCTCCAGATATATGGCCATTTTTGTGCCTGGCACGGTGCCAAGTGGGAAAGGGTGGTTTTGAGGCTGAAGGCAGCAGGAAAGCCTGCAGCCCCCAGGTCTGTGGGCCTACGCAAGCGGTTCCCAAAGAGCTTTAGAACAAGGCATAGTTTTCCCTGCTGGCTCTTTGGGCGTGGGACCCATCTCCAGACGTATGGCCAGTTTTGTGCCTGGCGCGGCGCCAAGTTGGAAAGGGATTTTTGAGGCTGAAGGCGCCAGGAAAGCCTGCAGCCCCCAGGTGTGTGGGGCTACGCAAGCGGTTCCCAAAGAGCTTTAAAACAAGGCATATTTTTCTCTGATGGCTCTTTGGGCGTCGGACCCATCTCCAGACATATGGCCATTTTTGTGCCTGGCGCGGTGCCAAGTGGGAAAGGGTGGTTTTGAGGCTGAAGGCAGCAGGAAAGCCTGCAGCCCCCAGGTGTGTGGGGCTACGCAAGCGGTTCCCAAAGAGCTTTAGAACAAGGCATAGTTTTCCCTGATGGCTCTTTGGGTGTGGGACCAATCTCCAGACATATGGCCATTTTTGTGCCTCGCACGGCGCCAAGTGGGAAAGGGTGGTTTTGAAGCTGAAGGCGCCAGGAAAGCCTGCAGCCCCCAGGTGTGTGGGGCTACGCAAGCGGTTCCCAAAGAGCTTTAGAACAAGGCATAGTTTTCCCTGATGGCTCTTTGGGTGTGGGACCAATCTCCAGACATATGGCCATTTTTGTGCCTGGCACGGTGCCAAGTGGGAAAGGGTGGTTTTGAGGCTGAAGGCAGCAGGAAAGCCTGCAGCCCCCAGGTCTGTGGGCCTACGCCAGCGGTTCCCAAAGAGCTTTAGAACAAGGCATTGTTTTCCCTGCTGGCTCTTTGGGCGTGGGACACATCTCCAGACATATGGCCACTCTTGAGCCTGGCGCGGTGCCAAGTAGGAAAGGGTGGTTTTGAAGCTGAAGGCGCCAGGAAAGCCTGCAGCCCCCAGGTCTGTGGGCCTACGCAAGCGGTTCCCAAAGAGCTTTAGAACAAGGCATAGTTTTCCCTGATGGCTCTTTGGGCGTGGGACCAATCTCCAGATATATGGCCATTTTTGTGCCTGGCAGGGCGCCAAGTGGGAAAGGGTGGTTTTGAGGCTGCAGGCAGCAGGAAAGCCTGCAGACCCAAGGTGTGTGAGGCCACGCCAGCGGTTCCCAAAGAGCTTTAGAACAAGGCATATTTTTCCCTGCTGGCTCTTTGGGCGTGGGACCCATCTCCAGACATATGGCCATTTTTATGCCTGGCGCAGCGCCAAGTGGGAAAGGGTTTTTTGAGGCTGAAGGCAGCAGGAAAGCCTGCAGCCCCCAGGTCTGTGGGGCTACGCAAGCGGTTCCCAAAGAGCTTTAGAACAAGGCATAGTTTTCCCTGATGGCTCCTTGGGCGTGGGACCCATGTCCAGACATATGGCCATTTTTGTGCCTGGTGCGGCGCCAAGTGGGAAAGGGTGGTTTTGAGGCTGAAGGCAGCAGGAAAGCCTGCAGCCCCCAGGTGTGTGGGGCTACGCAAGCGGTTCCCAAAGTGCTTTAGAACAAGGCATAGTTTTCCCTGATGGCTCTTTGGGCGTGGGACCAATCTCCAGATATATGGCCATTTTTGTGCCTGGCACGGTGCCAAGTGGGAAAGGGTGGTTTTGAGGCTGCAGGCAGCAGGAAAGCCTGCAGCCCCCAGGTCTGTGGGCCTACGCAAGCGGTTCCCAAAGAGCTTTAGAACAAGGCATAGTTTTCCCTGCTGGCTCTTTGGGCGTGGGACCCATCTCCAGACGTATGGCCAGTTTTGTGCCTGGCGCGGCGCCAAGTTGGAAAGGGATTTTTGAGGCTGAAGGCAGAAGGAAAGCCTGCAGCCCCCAGGTGTGTGGGGCTACGCAAGCGGTTCCCAAAGAGCTTTAAAACAAGGCATATTTTTCTCTGATGGCTCTTTGGGCGTGGGACCCATCTCCAGACATATGGCCATTTTTGTGCCTGGCGCGGTGCCAAGTGGGAAAGGGTGGTTTTGAGGCTGAAGGCAGCAGGAAAGCCTGCAGCCCCCAGGTGTGTGGGGCTACGCAAGCGGTTCCCAAAGAGCTTTAGAACAAGGCATAGTTTTCCCTGATGGCTCTTTGGGTGTGGGACCAATCTCCAGACATATGGCCATTTTTGTGCCTCGCACGGCGCCAAGTGGGAAAGGGTGGTTTTGAAGCTGAAGGCGCCAGGAAAGCCTGCAGCCCCCAGGTGTGTGGGGCTACGCAAGCGGTTCCCAAAGAGCTTTAGAACAAGGCATAGTTTTCCCTGATGGCTCTTTGGGTGTGGGACCAATCTCCAGACATATGGCCATTTTTGTGCCTGGCACGGTGCCAAGTGGGAAAGGGTGGTTTTGAGGCTGAAGGCAGCAGGAAAGCCTGCAGACCCAAGGTGTGTGAGGCCACGCCAGCGGTTCCCAAAGAGCTTTAGAACAAGGCATATTTTTCCCTGCTGGCTCTTTGGGCGTGGGACCAATCTCCAGATATATGGCCATTTTTGTGCCTGGCAGGGCGCCAAGTGGGAAAGGGTGGTTTTGAGGCTGCAGGCAGCAGGAAAGCCTGCAGACCCAAGGTGTGTGAGGCCACGCCAGCGGTTCCCAAAGAGCTTTAGAACAAGGCATATTTTTCCCTGCTGGCTCTTTGGGCGTGGGACCCATCTCCAGACATATGGCCTTTTCTGTGCGTGGTGCTGCTCCAAGTGGGAAAGGGTGGTTTTGAGGGTGAAGGCAGCAGGAAAGCCTGCAGCCCCCAGGTGTGTGGGGCTACGCAAGCGGTTCCCAAAGAGCTTTAGAACAAGGCATAGTTTTCCCTGATGGCTCTTTGGGCGTGGGACCAATCTCCAGACATATGGCCATTTTTATGCCTGGCGCAGCGCCAAGTGGGAAAGGGTTTTTTGAGGCTGAAGGCAGCAGGAAAGCCTGCAGCCCCCAGGTCTGTGGGGCTACGCAAGCGGTTCCCAAAGAGCTTTAGAACAAGGCATAGTTTTCCCTGATGGCTCCTTGGGCGTGGGACCCATGTCCAGACATATGGCCATTTTTGTGCCTGGTGCGGCGCCAAGTGGGAAAGGGTGGTTTTGAGGCTGAAGGCAGCAGGAAAGCCTGCAGCCCCCAGGTGTGTGGGGCTACGCAAGCGGTTCCCAAAGAGCTTTAGAACAAGGCATAGTTTTCCCTGATGGCTCTTTGGGCGTGGGACCAATCTCCAGATATATGGCCATTTTTGTGCCTGGCACGGTGCCAAGTGGGAAAGGGTGGTTTTGAGGCTGAAGGCAGCAGGAAAGCCTGCAGCCCCCAGGTCTGTGGGCCTACGCAAGCGGTTCCCAAAGAGCTTTAGAACAAGGCATAGTTTTCCCTGCTGGCTCTTTGGGCGTGGGACCCATCTCCAGACGTATGGCCAGTTTTGTGCCTGGCGCGGCGCCAAGTTGGAAAGGGATTTTTGAGGCTGAAGGCGCCAGGAAAGCCTGCAGCCCCCAGGTGTGTGGGGCTACGCAAGCGGTTCCCAAAGAGCTTTAAAACAAGGCATATTTTTCTCTGATGGCTCTTTGGGCGTGGGACCCATCTCCAGACATATGGCCATTTTTGTGCCTGGCGCGGTGCCAAGTGGGAAAGGGTGGTTTTGAGGCTGAAGGCGCCAGGAAAGCCTGCAGCCCCCAGGTGTGTGGGGCTACGCAAGCGGTTCCCAAAGAGCTTTAGAACAAGGCATAGTTTTCCCTGCTGGCTCTTTTGGCGTTGGAGCAGTCTCCAGACATATGGCCATTTTTGTGCCTGGCGCGGTGCCAAGTGGGAAAGGGTGGTTTTGAGGCTTAAGGCAGCAGGAAAGCCTGCAGCCGCCAGGTGTGTTGGGCTACACATTCGGTTCCCAAAGAGCTTTAGTAAAGGGCATAGTTTTCCCTGCTGGCTCTTTGGGCGTGGGACCAATCTCCAGACATATGGCCATTTTTGGACCTGGCGGGGCGCCAAGTGGGAAAGGGTGGTTTTGAGGCTGAAGGCAGCAGGAAAGCCTGCAGCCCCCAGGTCTGTGGGGCCACGCAAGCGGTTCCCAAAGAGCTTTAGAACAAGGCATTGTTTTCCCTGCTGGCTCTTTGGGCGTGGGACCCATTTCCAGACACATGGCCTTTTCTGTGCGTGGTGCTGCTCCAAGTGGGAAAGGGTGGTTTTGAGGGTGAAGGCAGCAGGAAAGCCTGCAGCCCCCAGGTGTGTGGGGCTACGCAAGCGGTTCCCAAAGAGCTTTAGAACAAGGCATAGTTTTCCCTGCTGGCTCTTTGGGCGTTGGACCAATCTCCAGACATATGGCCATTTTTATGCCTGGCGCAGCGCCAAGTTGGAAAGGGTTTTTTGAGGCTGAAGGCGCCAGGAAAGCCTGCAGCCACCAGGTCTGTGGGGCTACGCAAGCGGTTCCAAAAAGAGCTTTAGAACAAGGCATAGTTTTCCCTGATGGCTCTTTGGGCGTGGGACCAGTCTGCAGACATATGGCCATTTTTGTGCCTCACACGGCGCCAAGTGGGAAAGGGTGGTTAGAGGCTGAAGGCAGCAGGAAAGCCTGCAGCCCCCAGGTCTGTGTTGCTACGCAAGCTGTTCCCAAAGAGCTTTAGAACAAGGCATAGTTTTCCCTGCTGGCTCTTTGGGCGTGGGACACATCTCCAGACATATGGCCACTCTTGAGCCTGGCGCGGTGCCAAGTGGGAAAATGTGGTTTTGAGGCTGAAGGCGCCAAGAAAGCCTGCAGCCCCCAGGTCTGTGGGGCTACGCAAGCGGTTCCCAAAGAGCTTTAGAACAAGGCATAGTTTTCCCTGATGGCTCTTTGGGTGTGGGACCAATCTCCAGACATATGGCCATTTTTGTGCCTCGCACGGCGCCAAGTGGGAAAGGGTGGTTTTGAAGCTGAAGGCAGCAGGAAAGCCTGCAGCCCCCAGGTGTGTGGGGCTACGCAAGCGGTTCCCAAAGAGCTTTAGAACAAGGCATAGTTTTCCCTGATGGCTCTTTGGGTGTGGGACCAATCTCCAGACATATGGCCATTTTTGTGCCTGGCACGGTGCCAAGTGGGAAAGGGTGGTTTTGAGGCTGAAGGCAGCAGGAAAGCCTGCAGCCCCCAGGTCTGTGGGCCTACGCCAGCGGTTCCCAAAGAGCTTTAGAACAAGGCATTGTTTTCCCTGCTGGCTCTTTGGGCATGGGACACATCTCCAGACATATGGCCACTCTTGAGCCTGGCGCGGGTGCCAAGTAGGAAAGGGTGGTTTTGAAGCTGAAGGCGCCAGGAAAGCCTGCAGCCCCCAGGTCTGTGGGCCTACGCAAGCGGTTCCCAAAGAGCTTTAGAACAAGGCATAGTTTTCCCTGCTGGCTCTTTGGGCGTGGGACCAATCTCCAGATATATGGCCATTTTTGTGCCTGGCAGGGCGCCAAGTGGGAAAGGGTGGTTTTGAGGCTGCAGGCAGCAGGAAAGCCTGCAGACCCAAGGTGTGTGAGGCCACGCCAGCGGTTCCCAAAGAGCTTTAGAACAAGGCATATTTTTCCCTGCTGGCTCTTTGGGCGTGGGACCCATCTCCAGACATATGGCCTTTTCTGTGCGTGGTGCTGCTCCAAGTGGGAAAGGGTGGTTTTGAGGGTGAAGGCAGCAGGAAAGCCTGCAGCCCCCAGGTCTGTGGGGCTACGCAAGCGGTTCCCAAAGAGCTTTAGAACAAGGCATAGTTTTCCCTGATGGCTCTTTGGGCGTGGGACCAATCTCCAGACATATGGCCATTTTTATGCCTGGCGCAGCGCCAAGTGGGAAAGGGTTTTTTGAGGCTGAAGGCAGCAGGAAAGCCTGCAGCCCCCAGGTCTGTGGGGCTACGCAAGCGGTTCCCAAAGAGCTTTAGAACAAGGCATAGTTTTCCCTGATGGCTCCTTGAGCGTGGGACCCATGTCCAGACATATGGCCATTTTTGTGCCTGGTGCGTCGCCAAGTGGGAAAGGGTGGTTTTGAGGCTGAAGGCAGCAGGAAAGCCTGCAGCCCCCAGGTCTGTGGGGCTACGCAAGCGGTTCCCAAAGAGCTTTAGAACAAGGCATAGTTTTCCCTGATGGCTCTTTGGGCATGGGACCAATCTCCAGATATATGGCCATTTTTGTGCCTGGCACGCTGCCAAGTGGGAAAGGGTGGTTTTGAGGCTGAAGGCAGCAGGAAAGCCTGCAGCCCCCAGGTGTGTGGGCCTACGCAAGCGGTTCCCAAAGAGCTTTAGAACAAGGCATAGTTTTCCCTGCTGGCTCTTTGGGCGTGGGACCCATCTCCAGACGTATGGCCAGTTTTGTGCCTGGCGCGGTGCCAAGTGGGAAAGGGTGGTTAGAGGCTCAAGGCAGCAGGAAAGCCTGCAGCCCCCAAGTCTGTGTTGCTACGCAAGCTGTTCCCAAAGAGCTTTAGAACAAGGCATAGTTTTCCCTGCTGGCTCTTTGGGCGTGGGACACATCTCCAGACATATGGCCACTCTTGAGTCTGGCGCGGTGCCAAGTGGGAAAATGTGGTTTTGAGGCCGAAGGCGCCAGGAAAGCCTGCAGCCCCCAGGTCTGTGGGGCTACGCAAGCGGTTCCCAAAGAGCTTTAGAACAAGGCATAGTTTTCCCAGCTGGCTCTTTGGGCGTCGGACCAATCTCCAGACATATGGCCATTTTTGTGCCTCGCACGGCGCCAAGTGGGGAAAGGGTGGTTTTGAAGCTGAAGGCGCCAGGAAAGCCTGCAGCCCCCAGGTGTGTGGGGCTACGCAAGCGGTTCCCAAAGAGCTTTAGAAGAAGGCATAGTTTTCCTGATGGCTCTTTGGGCGTGGGACCAATCTCCAGACATATGGCCATTTTTGTGCCTCGCACGGCGCCAAGTGGGAAAGGGTGGTTTTGAAGCTGAAGGCAGCAGGAAAGCCTGCAGCCCCCAGGTGTGTGGGGCTACGCAAGCGGTTCCCAAAGAGCTTTAGAACAAGGCATAGTTTTCCCTGATGGCTCTTTGGGTGTGGGACCAATCTCCAGACATATGGCCATTTTTGTGCCTGGCACGGTGCCAAGTGGGAAAGGGTGGTTTTGAGGCTGAAGGCAGCAGGAAAGCCTGCAGCCCCCAGGTCTGTGGGCCTACGCCAGCGGTTCCCAAAGAGCTTTAGAACAAGGCATTGTTTTCCCTGCTGGCTCTTTGGGCGTGGGACACATCTCCAGACATATGGCCACTCTTGAGCCTGGCGCGGTGCCAAGTAGGAAAGGGTGGTTTTGAAGCTGAAGGCGCCAGGAAAGCCTGCAGCCCCCAGGTCTGTGGGCCTACGCAAGCGGTTCCCAAAGAGCTTTAGAACAAGGCATAGTTTTCCCTGCTGGCTCTTTGGGCGTGGGACCAATCTCCAGATATATGGCCATTTTTGTGCCTGGCAGGGCGCCAAGTGGGAAAGGGTGGTTTTGAGGCTGCAGGCAGCAGGAAAGCCTGCAGACCCAAGGTGTGTGAGGCCACGCCAGCGGTTCCCAAAGAGCTTTAGAACAAGGCATATTTTTCCCTGCTGGCTCTTTGGGCGTGGGACCCATCTCCAGACATATGGCCTTTTCTGTGCGTGGTGCTGCTCCAAGTGGGAAAGGGTGGTTTTGAGGGTGAAGGCAGCAGGAAAGCCTGCAGCCCCCAGGTGTGTGGGGCTACGCAAGCGGTTCCCAAAGAGCTTTAGAACAAGGCATAGTTTTCCCTGATGGCTCTTTGGGCGTGGGACCAATCTCCAGACATATGGCCATTTTTATGCCTGGCGCAGCGCCAAGTGGGAAAGGGTTTTTTGAGGCTGAAGGCAGCAGGAAAGCCTGCAGCCCCCAGGTCTGTGGGGCTACGCAAGCGGTTCCCAAAGAGCTTTAGAACAAGGCATAATTTTCCCTGATGGCTCCTTGGGCGTGGGACCCATGTCCAGACATATGGCCATTTTTGTGCCTGGTGCGTCGCCAAGTGGGAAAGGGTGGTTTTGAGGCTGAAGGCAGCAGGAAAGCCTGCAGCCCCCAGGTGTGTGGGGCTACGCAAGCGGTTCCCAAAGAGCTTTAGAACAAGGCATAGTTTTCCCTGATGGCTCTTTGGGCATGGGACCAATCTCCAGATATATGGCCATTTTTGTGCCTGGCACGGTGCCAAGTGGGAAAGGGTGGTTTTGAGGCTGAAGGCAGCAGGAAAGCCTGCAGCCCCCAGGTCTGTGGGCCTACGCAAGCGGTTCCCAAAGAGCTTTAGAACAAGGCATAGTTTTCCCTGCTGGCTCTTTGGGCGTGGGACCCATCTCCAGACGTATGGCCAGTTTTGTGCCTGGCGCGGTGCCAAGTGGGAAAGGGTGGTTAGAGGCTCAAGGCAGCAGGAAAGCCTGCAGCCCCCAGGTCTGTGTTGCTACGCAAGCTGTTCCCAAAGAGCTTTAGAACAAGGCATAGTTTTCCCTGCTGGCTCTTTGGGCGTGGGACACATCTCCAGACATATGGCCACTCTTGAGTCTGGCGCGGTGCCAAGTGGGAAAATGTGGTTTTGAGGCCGAAGGCGCCAGGAAAGCCTGCAGCCCCCAGGTCTGTGGGGCTACGCAAGCGGTTCCCAAAGAGCTTTAGAACAAGGCATAGTTTTTCCTGCTGGCTCTTTGGGCGTCGGACCAATCTCCAGACATATGGCCATTTTTGGACCTGGCGGGGCGCCAAGTGGGAAAGGGTGGTTTTGAGGCTGAAGGCAGCAGGAAAGCCTGCAGCCCCCAGGTCTGTGGGGCTACGCAAGCGGTTCCCAAAGAGCTTTAGAAGAAGGCATAGTTTTCCCTGATGGCTCTTTGGGCGTGGGACCAATCTCCAGACATATGGCCATTTTTATGCCTGGCGCAGCGCCAAGTGGGAAAGGGTTTTTTGAGGCTGAAGGCAGCAGGAAAGCCTGCAGCCCCCAGGTCTGTGGGGCTACGCAAGCGGTTCCCAAAGAGCTTTAGAACAAGGCATAGTTTTCCCTGATGGCTCCTTGGGCGTGGGACCCATGTCCAGACATATGGCCATTTTTGTGCCTGGTGCGGCGCCAAGTGGGAAAGGGTGGTTTTGAGGGTGAAGGCAGCAGGAAAGCCTGCAGCCCCCAGGTCTGTGGGGCTACGCAAGCGGTTCCCAAAGAGCTTTAGAACAAGGCATAGTTTTCCCTGATGGCTCTTTGGGCGTGGGACCAATCTCCAGATATATGGCCATTTTTGTGCCTGGCACGGTGCCAAGTGGGAAAGGGTGGTTTTGAGGCTGAAGGCAGCAGGAAAGCCTGCAGCCCCCAGGTCTGTGGGCCTACGCAAGCGGTTCCCAAAGAGCTTTAGAACAAGGCATAGTTTTCCCTGCTGGCTCTTTGGGCGTGGGACCCATCTCCAGACGTATGGCCAGTTTTGTGCCTGGCGCGGTGCCAAGTGGGAAAGGGTGGTTAGATGCTCAAGGCAGCAGGAAAGCCTGCAGCCCCCAGGTCTGTGTTGCTACGCAAGCTGTTCCCAAAGAGCTTTAGAACAAGGCATAGTTTTCCCTGCTGGCTCTTTGGGCGTGGGACACATCTCCAGACATATGGCCACTCTTGAGTCTGGCGCGGTGCCAAGTGGGAAAATGTGGTTTTGAGGCCGAAGGCGCCAGGAAAGCCTACAGCCCCCAGGTCTGTGGGGCTACGCAAGCGGTTCCCAAAGAGCTTTAGAACAAGGCATAGTTTTCCCTGCTGGCTCTTTGGCGTCAGACCAATCTCCAGACATATGGCCATTTTTGTGCCTCGCACGGCGCCAAGTGGGAAAGGGTGGTTTGAAACTGAAGGCGCCAGGAAAGCCTGCAGCCCCCAGGTGTGTGGGGCTACGCAAGCGGATCCCAAAGAGCTTTAGAACAAGGCATAGTTTTCCCTGATGGCTCTTTGGGTGTGGGACCAATCTCCAGACATATGGCCATTTTTGTGCCTGGTGCGGCGCCATGTGGGAAAGGGTGGTTTTGAGGCTGAAGGCAGCAGGAAAGCCTGCAGCCCCCAGGTCTGTGGGCCTACGCCAGCGGTTCCCAAAAGAGCTTTAGAACAAGGCATTGTTTTCCCTGCTGGCCCTTTGGGCGTGGGACCCACCTCCAGACATATGGCCATTTTTGTGCCTGGTGCGGCGCCATGTGGGAAAGGGTGGTTTTGAGGATGAAGGCAGCAGGAAAGCCTGCAGCCCCCAGGTCTGTGGGGCCACGCAAGCGGTTCCCAAAGAGCTTTAGAACAAGGCATAGTTTTCCCTGCCGGCTCTTTGGGCGTGGGACCCATCTCCAGACATATGGCCATTTTTTGTGCCTGGCGCGGCGCCAAGAGGGGAAGGGTGGTTAGAGGCTGAAGGCAGCAGGAAAGCCTGCAGCCCCCAGGTCCTGTGTTGCTACGCAAGCTGTCCCAAAGAGCTTTAGAACAAGGCATACCTTTCCCTGCTGGCTCTTTGGGCGTGGGACACATCTCCAGACATATGGCCACTCTTGAGCCTGGCGCGGTGCCAAGTGGGAAAGGGTGGTTTTGAAGCTGAAGGCGCCAGGAAAGCCTGCAGCCCCCAGGTGTGTGGGGCTTACGCAAGCGGTCCCAAAGAGCTTTAGAACAAGGCATAGTATTCCCTGATGGCTCTTTGGGCGTGGGACACATCTCCAGACATATGGCCACTCTCGAGCCTGGCGCGGTGCCAAGTGGGAAAATGTGGTTTTGAGACTGAAGGCGCCAGGAAAGCCTGCAGCCCCCAGGTCTGTGGGGCCACGCAAGCCGTTCCCCAAGAGCTTTAGAACAAGGCATAGTTTTTCCCTGCTGGCTCTTTTGGCGTTGGAGCAGTATGCAGACATATGGCCAGTTTTGTGCCTGGCGCGGCGCCAAGTGGGAAAGGGTGGTTTTGAGGCTGAAGGCAGCAGGAAAGCCTGCAGCCCCCAGGTCTGTGGGGCTATGCAAGCGGTTCCCAAAGAGCTTTAGAACAAGGCATAGTTTTCCCTGATGGCTCTTTGGGCGTGGGACCAATCTCCAGCCGTATGGCCATTTTTGTGCCTGGCGCGGCGCCAAGTGGGAAAGGGTGGTTTTGAGGCTGAAGGCAGCAGGAAAGCCTGCAGCCGCCAGGTCTGTGGGGCTACGCAAGCGGTTCCCAAAGAGCTTTAGAACAAGGCATAGTTTTCCCTGATGGCTCTTTGGGTGTGGGACCCCTCTACAGCCATATGGCCATTTTTGTGCCTGGCGCGGCGCCAAGTGGGAAAGGATGGTTTTGAGGCTCAAGCAGCAGGAAAGCCTGCAACCCCCAGGTGTGTGGGGCTACGCAAGCGGTTCCCAAAGAGCTTTAGAACAAGGCGTAGTTTTCCCTGCTGGCTCTTTGGGCGTGGGACCCATCTCCAGATATATGGCCATTTTTGAGCCTGGCGCGGTGCCAAGTGGAAAGGGTGGTTTTGAGGGTGAAGGCAGCAGGAAAGTCTGCAGCCCCCAGGTCTGTGGGCTACGCAAGCGGTTCCAAAGAGCTTTAGAACAAGGCATAATTTTCCCTGATGGCTCTTTGGGCGTGGGACCCATCTCCAGACATATGGCCATTTTTTGTGCCTGGCGCGGCGACAAGTGATAAAGGGTGGTTTGGAGGCTGAAGGCAGCAGGAAAGCCTGCAGGCTTCAGGTGTTTGGTCTCCGCAAGCGGTTCTCAAAGAGCTTTAGAACAAGGCATAGTTTTCCCTGCTGGCTCTTTTGGCGTTGGGAGCAGTCTCCAGACATATGGCCATTTTTGTGCCTGGCGCGGTGCCAAGTAGGAAAGGGTGGTTTTGAGGCTGAAGGCAGCAGGAAAGCCTGCAGCCCCCAGGTCTGTGGGGCTACGCATTCGGTTCCCAAAGAGCTTTAGAACAAGGCATAGTTTTCCCTGCTGGCTCCTTGGGCGTGGGACCCATCTCCAGACATATGGCCATTTTTGTGCCTGGCGCAGCGCCAAGTGGGAAAGGGGTGGTTTTGAGGCTGAAGGCGCCAGGAAAGCCTGCAGTCCCCAGGTCTGTGGGCCTACGCCAGCGGTTCCCAAAGAGCTTTAGAACAAGGCATAGTTTTCCCTGCTGGCTCTTTGGGTGTGGGACCCATCTCCAGACATATGGCCATTTTTGTGCCTGGCGAGGCGCCAAGTGGGAAAGGGTGGTTTTGAGGCTGAAGGCGCCAGGAAAGCCTGCAGCCCCCAGGTGTCTGGGGCTACGCAAGCGGTTCCCAAGGAGCTTTAGAACAAGGCATAGTTTTCCCTGCTGGCTCTTTGGGCGTGGCACCCATCTCCAGATATATGGCCATTTTTGTGCCTGGCGCGGCGCCAAGTGATAAAGGGTGGTTTGGAGGCTGAAGACAGCAGGAAAGCCTGCAGCCCCCAGGTGTGTGGGGCTACGCAAGCGGTTCCCAAAGAGCTTTAGAACAAGGCATAGTTTTCCCTGCTGGCTCTTTGGGTGTAGGAATAATCTCCAGACATATTGCCATTTTTGTACCTGGCGGGGCGCCAAGTAGGAAAGGGTGGTTTTGAGTCTGAAGGCAGCAGGAAAGCCTGCAGCCCCCAGGTCTGTGGGGCTACGCAAGCGGTTCCCAAAGAGCTTTAGAACAAGGCATAGTTTTCCCTGCTGGCTCTTTGGGCGTGGGACCCATCTCCAGACATATGGCCATTTTTGTATCTGGCAGGGCGCCAAGTGGGAAAGGGTGGTTTTGAGGCTGCAGGCAGCAGGAAAGCCTGCAGACCCAAGGTGTGTGAGGCCACGCCAGCGGTTCCCAAAGAGCTTTAGAACAAGGCATATTTTTCCCTGCTGGCTCTTTGGGCGTGGCACCCATCTCCAGACATATGGCCTTTTCTGTGCGTGGTGCTGCTCCAACTGGGAAAGGGTGGTTTTGAGGGTGAAGGCAGCAGGAAAGCCTGCAGCCCCCAGGTGTGTGGGGCTACGCAAGCGGTTCCCAAAGAGCTTTAGAACAAGGCATAGTTTTCCCTGATGGCTCTTTGGGCGTGGGACTAATCTCCAGACATATGGCCATATTTATGCCTGGCGCAGCGCCAAGTGGGAAAGGGTTTTTTGAGGCTGAAGGCAGCAGGAAAGCCTGCAGCCCCCAGGTGTGTGGGGCTACGCAAGCGGATCCCAAAGAGCTTTAGAACAAGGCATAGTTTTCCCTGATGGCTCCTTGGGCGTGGGACCCATGTCCAGACATATGGCCATTTTTGTGCCTGGTGCGGCGCCAAGTGGGAAAGGGTGGTTTTGAGGCTGAAGGCAGCAGGAAAGCCTGCAGCCCCCAGGTGTGTGGGGCTACGCAAGCGGTTCCCAAAGAGCTTTAGAACAAGGCATAGTTTTCCCTGATGGCTCTTTGGGCGTGGGACCAATCTCCAGATATATGGCCATTTTTGTGCCTGGCACGGTGCCAAGTGGGAAAGGGTGGTTTTGAGTCTGAAGGCAGCAGGAAAGCCTGTAGCCCCCAGGTCTGTGGGGCTACGCAAGCGGTTCCCAAAGAGCTTTAGAACAAGGCATAGTTTTCCCTGCTGGCTCTTTGGGCGTGGGACCCATCTCCAGACGTATGGCCAGTTTTGTGCCTGGCGCGGTGCCAAGTGGGAAAGGGTTTTTAGAGGCTCAAGGCAGCAGGAAAGCCTGCAGCCCCCAGGTCTGTGTTGCTACGCAAGCTGTTCCCAAAGAGCTTTAGAACAAGGCATAGTTTTCCCTGCTGGCTCTTTGGGCGTGGGACACATCTCCAGACATATGGCCACTCTTGAGTCTGGCGCGGTGCCAAGTGGGAAAATGTGGTTTTGAGGCTGAAGGCGCCAGGAAAGCCTGCAGCCCCCAGGTCTGTGGGGCTACGCAAGCGGTTCCCAAAGAGCTTTAGAACAAGGCATAGTTTTCCCTGCTGGCTCTTTGGGCGTCGGACCCATTTCCAGACACATGGCCTTTTCTGTGCGTGGTGCTGCTCCAAGTGGGAAAGGGTGATTTTGAGGGTGAAGGCAGCAGGAAAGCCTGCAGCCCCCAGGTGTGTGGGGCTACGCAAGCGGTTCCCAAAGAGCTTTAGAACAAGGCATAGTTTTCCCTGCTGGCTCTTTGGGCGTTGGACCAATCTCCAGATATATGGCCATTTTTGTGCCTGGCGCGGCGCCAAGTGATAAAGGGTGGTTTGGAGGCTGAAGACAGCAGGAAAGCCTGCAGGCTTCAGTTGTCTGGGTCTCCGCAAGCGGTTCCCAAAGAGCTTTAGAACAAGGCATAGTTTTCCCTGCTGGCTCTTTGGGTGTAGGAATAATCTCCAGACATATTGCCATTTTTGTACCTGGCGGGGCGCCAAGTAGGAAAGGGTGGTTTTGAGGCTGCAGGCAGCAGGAAAGCCTGCAGCCCCCAGGTCTGTGGGGCTACGCAAGCGGTTCCCAAAGAGCTTTAGAACAAGGCATAGTTTTCCCTGCTGGCTCTTTGGGCGTGGGACCCATCTCCAGACATATGGCCATTTTTGTATCTGGCAGGGCGCCAAGTGGGAAAGGGTGGTTTTGAGGCTGCAGGCAGCAGGAAAGCCTGCAGACCCAAGGTGTGTGAGGCCACGCCAGCGGTTCCCAAAGAGCTTTAGAACAAGGCATATTTTTCCCTGCTGGCTCTTTGGGCGTGGGACCCATCTCCAGACATATGGCCTTTTCTGTGCGTGGTGCTGCTCCAAGTGGGAAAGGGTGGTTTTGAGGGTGAAGGCAGCAGGAAAGCCTGCAGCCCCCAGGTGTGTGGGGCTACGCAAGCGGTTCCCAAAGAGCTTTAGAACAAGGCATAGTTTTCCCTGATGGCTCTTTGGGCGTGGGACTAATCTCCAGACATATGGCCATTTTTATGCCTGGCGCAGCGCCAAGTGGGAAAGGGTTTTTTGAGGCTGAAGGCAGCAGGAAAGCCTGCAGCCCCCAGGTGTGTGGGGCTACGCAAGCGGATCCCAAAGAGCTTTAGAACAAGGCATAGTTTTCCCTGATGGCTCCTTGGGCGTGGGACCCATGTCCAGACATATGGCCATTTTTGTGCCTGGTGCGGCGCCAAGTGGGAAAGGGTGGTTTTGAGGCTGAAGGCAGCAGGAAAGCCTGCAGCCCCCAGGTGTGTGGGGCTACGCAAGCGGTTCCCAAAGAGCTTTAGAACAAGGCATAGTTTTCCCTGATGGCTCTTTGGGCGTGGGACCAATCTCCAGATATATGGCCATTTTTGTGCCTGGCACGGTGCCAAGTGGGAAAGGGTGGTTTTGAGTCTGAAGGCAGCAGGAAAGCCTGCAGCCCCCAGGTCTGTGGGGCTACGCAAGCGGTTCCCAAAGAGCTTTAGAACAAGGCATAGTTTTCCCTGCTGGCTCTTTGGGCGTGGGACCCATCTCCAGACGTATGGCCAGTTTTGTGCCTGGCGCAGTGCCAAGTGGGAAAGGGTGGTTAGAGGCTCAAGGCAGCAGGAAAGCCTGCAGCCCCCAGGTCTGTGTTGCTACGCAAGCTGTTCCCAAAGAGCTTTAGAACAAGGCATAGTTTTCCCTGCTGGCTCTTTGGGCGTGGGACACATCTCCAGACATATGGCCACTCTTGAGTCTGGCGCGGTGCCAAGTGGGAAAATGTGGTTTTGAGGCTGAAGGCGCCAGGAAAGCCTGCAGCCCCCAGGTCTGTGGGGCTACGCAAGCGGTTCCCAAAGAGCTTTAGAACAAGGCATAGTTTTCCCTGCTGGCTCTTTGGGCGTCGGACCAATCTCCAGACATATGGCCATTTTTGTGCCTCGCACGGCGCCAAGTGGGAAAGGGTGGTTTTGAAGCTGAAGGCGCCAGGAAAGCCTGCAGCCCCCAGGTGTGTGGGGCTACGCAAGCGGTTCCCAAAGAGCTTTAGAACAAGGCATAGTTTTCCCTGATGGCTCTTTGGGTGTGGGACCAATCTCCAGACATATGGCCATTTTTGTGCCTGGTGCGGCGCCATGTGGGAAAGGGTGGTTTTGAGGCTGAAGGCAGCAGGGAAGCCTGCAGCCCCCAGGTCTGTGGGCCTACGCCAGCAGTTCCCAAAGAGCTTTAGAACAAGGCATTGTTTTCCCTGCTGGCCCTTTGGGCGTGGGACCCATCTCCAGACATATGGCCATTTTTGTGCCTGGTGCGGCGCCATGTGGGAAAGGGTGGTTTTGAGGCTGAAGGCAGCAGGAAAGCCTGCAGCCCCCAGGTCTGTGGGGCCACGCAAGCGGTTCCCAAAGAGCTTTAGAACAAGGCATAGTTTTCCCTGCCGGCTCTTTGGGCGTGGGGACCCATCTCCAGACATATGGCCATTTTTGTGCCTGGCGCGGCGCCAAGAGGGGAAGGGTGGTTAGAGGCTCAAGGCAGCAGGAAAGCCTGCAGCCCCCAGGTCTGTGTTGCTACGCAAGCTGTTCCCAAAGAGCTTTAGAACAAGGCATAGTTTTCCCCTGCTGGCTCTTTGGGCGTGGGACACATCTCCAGACATATGGCCACTCTTGAGCCTGGCGCGGTGCCAAGTGGGAAAGGGTGGTTTTGAAGCTGAAGGCGCCAGGAAAGCCTGCAGCCCCCAGGTCTGTGGGGCTACGCAAGCGGTCCCAAAGAGCTTTAGAACAAGGCATAGTTTTCCCTGATGGCTCTTTGGGCGTGGGACCCATCTCCAGACATATGGCCATTTTTGTGCCTGGCGCGGCGACAAGTGATAAAGGGTGGTTTGGAGGCTGAAGGCAGCAGGAAAGCCTGCAGGCTTCAGGTGTTTGGTCTCCGCAAGCGGTTCTCAAAGAGCTTTAGAACAAGGCATAGTTTTCCCTGCTGGCTCTTTTGGCGTTGGAGCAGTCTCCAGACATATGGCCATTTTTGTGCCTGGCGCGGTGCCAAGTAGGAAAGGGTGGTTTTGAGGCTGAAGGCAGCAGGAAAGCCTGCAGCCCCCAGGTCTGTGGGGCTACGCATTCGGTTCCCAAAGAGCTTTAGAACAAGGCATAGTTTTCCCTGCTGGCTCCTTGGGCGTGGGACCCATCTCCAGACATATGGCCATTTTTGTGCCTGGCGCAGCGCCAAGTGGGAAAGGGTGGTTTTGAGGCTGAAGGCGCCAGGAAAGCCTGCAGCCCCCAGGTGTCTGGGGCTACGCAAGCGGTTCCCAAGGAGCTTTAGAACAAGGCATAGTTTTCCCTGCTGGCTCTTTGGGCGTGGCACCCATCTCCAGATATATGGCCATTTTTGTGCCTGGCGCGGCGCCAAGTGATAAAGGGTGGTTTGGAGGCTGAAGACAGCAGGAAAGCCTGCAGGCTTCAGTTGTCTGGGTCTCCGCAAGCGGTTCCCAAAGAGCTTTAGAACAAGGCATAGTTTTCCCTGCTGGCTCTTTGGGTGTACTAATAATCTCCAGACATATTGCCATTTTTGTACCTGGCGGGGCGCCAAATGGGAAAGGGTTTTTTGAGGCTGAAGGCAGCAGGAAAGCCTGCAGCCCCCAGGTCTGTGGGGCTACGCAAGCGGTTCCCAAAGAGCTTTAGAACAAGGCATAGTTTTCCCTGATGGCTCCTTGGGCGTGGGACCCATCTCCAGACATATGGCCATTTTTGTGCCTGGTGCGGCGCCAAGTGGGAAAGGGTGGTTTTGAGGCTGAAGGCAGCAGGAAAGCCTGCAGCCCCCAGGTCTGTGGGGCTACGCAAGCGGTTCCCAAAGAGCTTTAGAACAAGGCATAGTTTTCCCTGATGGCTCTTTGGGCGTGGGACCAATCTCCAGATATATGGCCATTTTTGTGCCTGGCACGGTGCCAAGTGGGAAAGGGTGGTTTTGAGTCTGAAGGCAGCAGGAAAGCCTGCAGCCCCCAGGTGTGTGGGGCTACGCAAGCGGTTCCCAAAGAGCTTTAGAACAAGGCATAGTTTTCCCTGCTGGCTCTTTGGGCGTGGGACCCATCTCCAGACGTATGGCCAGTTTTGTGCCTGGCGCGGTGCCAAGTGGGAAAGGGTGGTTAGAGGCTCAAGGCAGCAGGAAAGCCTGCAGCCCCCAGGTCTGTGTTGCTACGCAAGCTGTTCCCAAAGAGCTTTAGAACAAGGCATTGTTTTCCCTGCTGGCTCTTTGGGCGTGGGACACATCTCCAGACATATGGCCACTCTTGAGTCTGGCGCGGTGCCAAGTGGGAAAATGTGGTTTTGAGGCTGAAGGCGCCAGGAAAGCCTGCAGCCCCCAGGTCTGTGGGGCTACGCAAGCGGTTCCCAAAGAGCTTTAGAACAAGGCATAGTTTTCCCTGCTGGCTCTTTGGGCGTCGGACCAATCTCCAGACATATGGCCATTTTTGTGCCTCGCACGGCGCGAAGTGGGAAAGGGTGGTTTTGAAGCTGAAGGCGCCAGGAAAGCCTGCAGCCCCCAGGTGTGTGGGGCTACGCAAGCGGTTCCCAAAGAGCTTTAGAACAAGGCATAGTTTTCCCTGATGGCTCTTTGGGTGTGGGACCAATCTCCAGACATATGGCCATTTTTGTGCCTGGTGCGGCGCCATGTGGGAAAGGGTGGTTTTGAGGCTGCAGGCAGCAGGAAAGCCTGCAGCCCCCAGGTCTGTGGGCCTACGCCAGCAGTTCCCAAAGAGCTTTAGAACAAGGCATTGTTTTCCCTGCTGGCCCTTTGGGCGTGGGACCCATCTCCAGACATATGGCCATTTTTGTGCCTGGTGCGGCGCCATGTGGGAAAGGGTGGTTTTGAGGCTGAAGGCAGCAGGAAAGCCTGCAGCCCCCAGGTCTGTGGGGCCACGCAAGCGGTTCCCAAAGAGCTTTAGAACAAGGCATAGTTTTCCCTGCCGGCTCTTTGGGCGTGGGACCCATCTCCAGACATATGGCCATTTTTGTGCCTGGCGCGGCGCCAAGAGGGGAAGGGTGGTTAGAGGCTGAAGGCAGCAGGAAAGCCTGCAGCCCCCAGGTCTGTGTTGCTACGCAAGCTGTTCCCAAAGAGCTTTAGAACAAGGCATAGTTTTCCCTGCTGGCTCTTTGGGCGTGGGACACATCTCCAGACATATGGCCACTCTTGAGCCTGGCGCGGTGCCAAGTGGGAAAGGGTGGTTTTGAAGCTGAAGGCGCCAGGAAAGCCTGCAGCCCCCAGGTGTGTGGGGCTACGCAAGCGGTCCCAAAGAGCTTTAGAACAAGGCATAGTTTTCCCTGCTGGCTCTTTGGGCGTGGGACCCATCTCCAGACATATGGCCATTTTTGTATCTGGCAGGGCGCCAAGTGGGAAAGGGTGGTTTTGAGGCTGAAGGCAGCAGGAAAGCCTGTAGACCCAAGGTTTGTGAGGCCACGCCAGCGGTTCCCAAAGAGCTTTAGAACAAGGCATATTTTTCCCTGCTGGCTCTTTGGGCGTGGGACCCATCTCCAGACATATGGCCTTTTCTGTGCGTGGTGCTGCTCCAAGTGGGAAAGGGTGGCTTTGAGGCTGAAGGCAGCAGGAAAGCCTGCAGCCCCCAGGTCTGTGGGCCTGCGCAAGCGGTTCCCAAAGAGCTTTAGAACAAGGCATAGTTTTCCCTGCTGGCTCTTTGGGCGTGGGACCAATCTCCAGACATATGGCCATTTTTATGCCTGGCGCAGCGCCAAGTTGGAAATGGTTTTTTGAGGCTGAAGGCGCCAGGAAAGCCTGCAGCCCCCAGGTCTGTGGGGCTACGCAAGCGGTTCCCAAAGAGCTTTAGAACAAGGCATAGTTTTCCCTGCTGGCTCTTTGGGCGTGGGACACATCTCCAGACATATGGCCACTCTTGAGCCTGGCGCGGTGCCAAGTGGGAAAATGTGGTTTTGAGGCTGAAGGCGCCAAGAAAGCCTGCAGCCCCCAGGTCTGTGGGGCTACGCAAGCGGTTCCCAAAGAGCTTTAGAACAAGGCATAGTTTTCCCTGATGGCTCTTTGGGTGTGGGACCAATCTCCAGACATATGGCCATTTTTGTGCCTGGCACGGTGCCAAGTGGGAAAGGGTGGTTTTGAGGCTGAAGGCAGCAGGAAAGCCTGCAGCCCCCAGGTCTGTGGGCCTACGCAAGCGGTTCCCAAAGAGCTTTAGAACAAGGCATTGTTTTCCCTGCTGGCCCTTTGGGCGTGGGACCCATCTCCAGACATATGGCCATTTTTGTGCCTGGTGCGGCGCCAAGTGGGAAAGGGTGGTTTTGAGGCTGAAGGCAGCAGGACAGCCTGCAGCCCCCAGGTCTGTGGGGCCACGCAAGCGGTTCCCAAAGAGCTTTAGAACAAGGCATAGTTTTCCCTGCCGGCTCTTTGGGCGTGGGACCCATCTCCAGACATATGGCCATTTTTGTGCCTGGCGCGGTGCCAAGTGGGAAAGGGTGGTTTTGAGGGTGAAGGCAGCAGGAAAGCCTGCAGCCCCCAGGTCTGTGGGGCTACGCCAGCGGTTCCCAAAGAGCTTTAGAACAAGGCATAGTTTTCCCTGATGGCTCTTTGGGCGTGGGACCAATCTCCAGACATATGGCCACTCTTGAGCCTGGCGCGGTGCCAAGTGGGAAAATGTGGTTTTGAGGCTGAAGGCAGCAGGAAAGCCTGCAGCACCCAGGTCAGTGGGGCTACGCAAGCGGTTCCCAAAGATCTTTAAAACAAGGCATAGTTTTCCCTGCTGGCTCTTTGGGCGTGGGACACATCTCCAGACATATGGCCTTTTCTGTGCGTGGTGCTGCTCCAAGTGGGAAAGGGTGGCTTTGAGGCTGAAGGCAGCAGGAAAGCCTGCAGCCCCCAGGTCTGTGGGCCTGCGCAAGCGGTTCCCAAAGAGCTTTAGAACAAGGCATAGTTTTCCCTGCTGGCTCTTTGGGCGTGGGACCAATCTCCAGACATATGGCCATTTTTATGCCTGGCGCAGCGCCAAGTTGGAAATGGTTTTTTGAGGCTGAAGGCGCCAGGAAAGCCTGCAGCCCCCAGGTCTGTGGGGCTACGCAAGCGGTTCCCAAAGAGCTTTAGAACAAGGCATAGTTTTCCCTGCTGGCTCTTTGGGCGTGGGACACATCTCCAGACATATGGCCACTCTTGAGCCTGGCGCGGTGCCAAGTGGGAAAATGTGGTTTTGAGGCTGAAGGCGCCAAGAAAGCCTGCAGCCCCCAGGTCTGTGGGGCTACGCAAGCGGTTCCCAAAGAGCTTTAGAACAAGGCATAGTTTTCCCTGATGGCTCTTTGGGTGTGGGACCAATCTCCAGACATATGGCCATTTTTGTGCCTGGCACGGTGCCAAGTGGGAAAGGGTGGTTTTGAGGCTGAAGGCAGCAGGAAAGCCTGCAGCCCCCAGGTCTGTGGGCCTACGCAAGCGGTTCCCAAAGAGCTTTAGAACAAGGCATTGTTTTCCCTGCTGGCCCTTTGGGCGTGGGACCCATCTCCAGACATATGGCCATTTTTGTGCCTGGTGCGGCGCCAAGTGGGAAAGGGTGGTTTTGAGGCTGAAGGCAGCAGGACAGCCTGCAGCCCCCAGGTCTGTGGGGCCACGCAAGCGGTTCCCAAAGAGCTTTAGAACAAGGCATAGTTTTCCCTGCCGGCTCTTTGGGCGTGGGACCCATCTCCAGACATATGGCCATTTTTGTGCCTGGCGCGGTGCCAAGTGGGAAAGGGTGGTTTTGAGGGTGAAGGCAGCAGGAAAGCCTGCAGCCCCCAGGTCTGTGGGGCTACGCCAGCGGTTCCCAAAGAGCTTTAGAACAAGGCATAGTTTTCCCTGATGGCTCTTTGGGCGTGGGACCAATCTCCAGACATATGGCCACTCTTGAGCCTGGCGCGGTGCCAAGTGGGAAAATGTGGTTTTGAGGCTGAAGGCAGCAGGAAAGCCTGCAGCACCCAGGTCAGTGGGGCTACGCAAGCGGTTCCCAAAGATCTTTAAAACAAGGCATAGTTTTCCCTGCTGGCTCTTTGGGCTTGGGACCAATCTCCAGCCATATGGCCATTTTTGTGCCTGGCGCAGCGCCAAGTGGGAAAGGGTGGTTTTGAGGCTGAAGGCAGCAGGAAAGCCTGCAGCCCCCAGGTCTGTGGGCCTACGCAAGCGGTTCCCAAAGAGCTTTAGAACAAGGCATAGTTTTCCCTACTGGCTCTTTTGGCGTTGGAGCAGTCTGCAGACATATGGCCATTTTTGTGCCTGGCGCGGCGCCAAGTGGGAAAGGGTGGTTTTGAGGCTGAAGGCAGCAGGAAATCCTGCAGCCCCCTGGTCTGTGAGGCTACGCAAGCGGTTCACAAAGAGCTTTAGAACAAGGCATAGTTTTCCCTGCTGCCTCTTTGGGTGTAGGAATAATCTCCAGACATATTGCCATTTTTGTACCTGGCGGGGCGCCAAGTGGGAAAGGGTGGTTTTGAGGCTGAAGGCACCAGGAAACCCTGCAGCCCCCAGGTCTGTGGGGCTACGCAAGCGGTTCCCAAAGAACTTTAGAACAAGGCATAGTTTTCCCTGCTGGCTTTTTGGGCGTGGGACCAATCTCCAGCCATATGGCCATTTTTGTGCCTGGCGCGGCGCCAAGTGATAAAGGGTGGTTTGGAGGCTGAAGGCAGCAGGAAAGCCTGCAGGCTTCAGGTGTCTGGGTCTCCGCAAGCGGTTCCCAAAGAGCTTTAGAACAAGGCATAGTTTTCCCTGCTGGCTCTTTGTGCGTGGCACCCATCTCCAGACATATGGACATTTTTGTGCCTGGCGCGGCGCCAAGTGGGAAAGGGTGGTTTTGAGGCTGAAGGCAGCAGGAAAGCCTGCAGCCCCCAGGTCTGTGGGGCTACGCAAGCGGTTCCCAAAGAGCTTTAGAACAAGGCATAGTTTTCCCTGATGGCTCTTTGGGTGTGGGACCAATCTCCAGCCATATGGCAGTTTTTGTGCCTGGTGCGGCGCCAAGTGGGAAAGGGTGGTTTTGAGGCTGAAGGCAGCAGGAAAGCCTGCAGCCCCCAGGTCTGTGGGGCTACGCAAGCGGTTCCCAAAGAGCTTTAGAACAAGGCATAGTTTTCCCTGATGGCTCTTTGGGTGTGGGACCCATCTCCAGACATATGGCCATTTTTGTGCCTGGCGCGGTGCCAAGTGGGAAAGGTTGGTTTTGAGGCTGAAGGCAGCAGGAACGCCTGCAGCCCGCAGGTGTGTGGGGCTACGCAACCGGTTCCCGAAGAGCTTTAGAACAAGGCATAGTTTTCCCTGCTGGCTCTTTGGGCATGGCACCCATCTCCAGACATATGGCCATTTTTGTGAGTGGCACGGCGCCAACTGGGAAAGGGTGGTTTTGAGGCTGAAGGCAGAAGAAAGCCTCTAGCCCCCAAGTCTGTGGGGCTACGCATTCGCTTCCCAAAGAGCTTTAGAACAAGGCATAGTTTTCCCTGCTGGCTCTTTGGGCGTGGGACCCATCTCCAGACATATGGCCATTTTTGTGCCTGGCGCAGCGCCAAGTGGGAAAGGGTGGTTTTGAGGCTGAAGGCAGCAGGAAAGCCTGCAGCCCCCAGGTCTGTGGGGCTACGTAAGCTGTTCCCAAAAAGCTTTAGAACAAGGCATAGTTTTCCCTGCTGGCTCTTTGGGCGTGGGACCAATCTCCAGACATATGGCCATTTTTGTGCCTGGCACGGCGCCAAGTGGGAAAGGGTGGTTTTGAAGCTGAAGGAGCCAGGAAAGCCTGCAGCCCCCAGGTGTGTGGGCCTACGCAAGCGGTTCCCAAAGAGCTTTAGAACAAGGCATAGTTTTCCCTGCTGGCTCTTTGGGTGTAGGAATAATCTCCAGACATATTGCCATTTTTGTACCTGGCGGGGCGCCAAGTAGGAAAGGGTGGTTTTGAGGCTGCAGGCAGCAGGAAAGCCTGCAGCCCCCAGGTCTGTGGGGCTACGCAAGCGGTTCCTAAAGAGCTTTAGAACAAGGCATAGTTTTCCCTGCTGGCTCTTTGGGCGTGGGATACATCTCCAGACATATGGCCATTTCTGTGCCTGGCGCGGCGCCAAGTGATAAAGGGTGGTTTGGAGGCTGAAGGCAGCAGGAAAGCCTGCAGGCTTCAGGTGTCTGGGTCTCCGCAAGCAGTTCCCAAAGAGCTTTAGAACAAGGCATAGTTTTCCCTGCTGGCTCTTTGGGCGTGGCACCCATCTCCAGACATATGGCCAGTTTTGTGCCTGGCGCGGCGCCAAGTGGGAAAGGGTGGTTTTGAGGCTGAAGGCAGCAGGAAAGCCTGCAGCCCCCAGGTCTGTGGGGCTACGCAAGCGGTTCCCAAAGAGCTTTAGAACAAGGCATAGTTTTCCCTGATGGCTCTTTGGGCGTGGAACCAATCTCCAGCCATATGGCCATTTTTGTGCCTGGCGCGGCGCCAAGTGGGAAAGGGTGGTTTTGAGGCTGAAGGCAGCAGGAAAGCCTTCAGCCCCCAGGTCTGTGGGGCTACGCAAGCGGTTCCCAAAGAGCTTTAGAACAAGGCATAGTTTTCCCTGCTGGCTCTTTGGGCGTGGGACCCATCTCCAGACATATGGCCATTTTTGTGCCTGGCGCGGCGCCAACTGGGAAAGGGTGGTTTTGAGGCTGAAGGCAGCAGGAAAGCCTCTAGCCCCCAAGTCTGTGGGGCTATGCAATCGGTTCCCAAAGAGCTTTAAAACAAGGCATAGTTTTCCCTGCTGGCTCTTTGGGCATGGGACCCCTCTACAGCCATATGGCCATTTTTGTGCCTGGCGCGGCGCGAAGTGGGAAAGGGTGGTTTTGAGGCTGAAGGCAGCAGGAAAGCCTGCAACCCCCAGGTGTCTGGGTCTCCGCAAGCGGTTCCCAAAGAGCTTTAGCACAAGGCATAGTTTTCCCTGCTGGCTCTTTGGGCGTGGGACCCATCTCCAGACATATGGCCATTTTTGTGCCTGGCGCGGCGCCAAGTTGGAAAGGGATTTTTGAGGCTGAAGGCGCCAGGAAAGCCTGCAGCCCCCAGGTGTGTGGGGCTACGCAAGCGGTTCCCAAAGAGCTTTAGAACAAGGCATATTTTTCCCTGATGGCTCTTTGGGCGTGGGATACATCTCCAGACATATGGCCATTTTTGTGCCTGGCACGGTGCAAAGTTGGAAAGGGTCGTTTTGAGGCTGCAGGCAGCAGGAAAGCCTGCAGCCCCCAGGTGTGTGGGGCTACGCAAGCGGTTCCCAAAGAGCTTTAGAACAAGGCATAGTTTTCCCTGCTGGCTCTTTTGGCGTTGGAGCAGTCTGCAGACATATGGCCATTTTTGTGCCTGGCGCGGTGCCAAGTGGGAAAGGGTGGTTTTGAGGCTGAAGGCACCAGGAAACCCTGCAGCCCCCTGGTCTGTGAGGCTACGCAAGCGGTTCCCAAAGAGCTTTAGCACAAGGCATAGTTTTCCCTGCTGGCTCTTTGGGTGTAGGAATAATCTCCAGACATATTGCCATTTTTGTACCTGGCGGGGCGCCAAGTGGGAAAGGGTGGTTTTGAGGCTGAAGGCACCAGGAAACCCTGCAGCCCCCAGGTCTGTGGGGCTACGCAAGCGGTTCCCAAAGAGCTTTAGAACAAGGCATAGTTTTCCCTGCTGGCTCTTTGGGCGTGGGACCAATCTCCAGCCATATGGCCATTTTTGTGCCTGGCGCGGCGCCAAGTGATAAAGGGTGGTTTGGAGGCTGAAGGCAGCTGGAAAGCCTGCAGGCTTCAGGTGTCTGGGTCTCCGCAAGCGGTTCCCAAAGAGCTTTAGAACAAGGCATAGTTTTCCCTGCTGGCTCTTTGGGCGTGGCACCCATCACCAGACATATGGCCAGTTTTGTGCCTGGCGCGGCGCCAAGTGGGAAAGGGTGGTTTTGAGGCTGAAGGCAGCAGGAAAGCCTGCAGCCCCCAGGTCTGTGGGGCCACGCAAGCGGTTCCCAAAGAGCTTTAGAACAAGGCATAGTTTTCCCTGATGGCTCTTTGGGCGTCGGACCAATCTCCAGCCATATGGCCATTTTTGTGCCTGGCGCGGCGCCAAGTGGGAAAGGGTGGTTTTGAGGCTGAAGACAGCAGGAAAGCCTGCAGCCCCCAGGTCTGTGGGGCTACGCAAGCGGTTCCCAAAGAGCTTTAGAACAAGGCATAGTTTTCCCTGATGGCTCTTTGGGTGTGGGACCCATCTCCAGACATATGGCCATTTTTGTGCCTGGCACGGTGCCAAGTGGGAAAGGGTGGTTTTGAGGGTGAAGGCAGCAGGAACGCCTGCAGCCCCCAGGTGTGTGGGGCTACGCAACCGGTTCCCGAAGAGTTTTAGAACAAGGCATAGTTTTCCCTGCTGGCTCTTTGGGCGTGGCACCCATCTCCAGACATATGGCCATTTTTGTGAGTGGCACGGCGCCAACTGGGAAAGGGTGGTTTTGAGGCTGAAGGCAGCAGGAAAGCATGCAGCCCCCAGGTCTGTGGGCCTACGCAAGCGGTTCCCAAAGAGCTTTAGAACAAGGCATTGTTTTCCCTGCTGGCTCTTTGGGCGTGGGACCCATCTCCAGACATATGGCCATTTTTGTGCCTGGCGCGGGGCCAAGTGGGAAAGGGTGGTTAGAGGCTGAAGGCAGCAGGAAAGCCTGCAACCCCCAGGTGTGTGGGGCTACGCAAGCAGTTCCCAAAGAGCTTTAGCACAAGGCATAGTTTTCCCTGATGGCTCTTTGGGCGTGGGACCCATCTCCAGATATATGGCCATTTTTGAGCCTGGCGCGGCGCCAACTGGGAAAGGGTGGTTTTGAGGCTGAAGGCAGCAGGAAAGCCTCTAGCCCCCAAGTCTGTGGGGCTATGCAATCGGTTCCCAAAGAGCTTTAAAACAAGGCATAGTTTTCCCTGCTGGCTCTTTGGGCATGGGACCCCTCTACAGCCATATGGCCATTTTTGTGCCTGGCGCGGCGCGAAGTGGGAAAGGGTGGTTTTGAGGCTGAAGGCAGCAGGAAAGCCTGCAACCCCCAGGTGTCTGGGTCTCCGCAAGCGGTTCCCAAAGAGCTTTAGCACAAGGCATAGTTTTCCCTGCTGGCTCTTTGGGCGTGGGACCCATCTCCAGACATATGGCCATTTTTGTGCCTGGCGCGGCGCCAAGTTGGAAAGGGATTTTTGAGGCTGAAGGCGCCAGGAAAGCCTGCAGCCCCCAGGTGTGTGGGGCTACGCAAGCGGTTCCCAAAGAGCTTTAGAACAAGGCATATTTTTCCCTGATGGCTCTTTGGGCGTGGGATACATCTCCAGACATATGGCCATTTTTGTGCCTGGCACGGTGCAAAGTTGGAAAGGGTGGTTTTGAGGCTGCAGGCAGCAGGAAAGCCTGCAGCCCCCAGGTGTGTGGGGCTACGCAAGCGGTTCCCAAAGAGCTTTAGAACAAGGCATAGTTTTCCCTGCTGGCTCTTTTGGCGTTGGAGCAGTCTGCAGACATATGGCCATTTTTGTGCCTGGCGCGGTGCCAAGTGGGAAAGGGTGGTTTTGAGGCTGAAGGCACCAGGAAACCCTGCAGCCCCCTGGTCTGTGAGGCTACGCAAGCGGTTCCCAAAGAGCTTTAGCACAAGGCATAGTTTTCCCTGCTGGCTCTTTGGGTGTAGGAATAATCTCCAGACATATTGCCATTTTTGTACCTGACGGGTCGCCAAGTGGGAAAGGGTGGTTTTGAGGCTGAAGGCACCAGGAAACCCTGCAGCCCCCAGGTCTGTGGGGCTACGCAAGCGGTTCCCAAAGAGCTTTAGAACAAGGCATAGTTTTCCCTGCTGGCTCTTTGGGCGTGGGACCAATCTCCAGCCATATGGCCATTTTTGTGCCTGGCGCGGCGCCAAGTGATAAAGGGTGGTTTGGAGGCTGAAGGCAGCTGGAAAGCCTGCAGGCTTCAGGTGTCTGGGTCTCCGCAAGCGGTTCCCAAAGAGCTTTAGAACAAGGCATAGTTTTCCCTGCTGGCTCTTTGGGCGTGGCACCCATCACCAGACATATGGCCAGTTTTGTGCCTGGCGCGGCGCCAAGTGGGAAAGGGTGGTTTTGAGGCTGAAGGCAGCAGGAAAGCCTGCAGCCCCCAGGTCTGTGGGGCTACGCAAGCGGTTCCCAAAGAGCTTTAGAACAAGGCATAGTTTTCCCTGATGGCTCTTTGGGCGTCGGACCAATCTCCAGCCATATGGCCATTTTTGTGCCTGGCGCGGCGCCAAGTGGGAAAGGGTGGTTTTGAGGCTGAAGGCAGCAGGAAAGCCTGCAGCCCCCAGGTCTGTGGGGCTACGCAAGCGGTTCCCAAAGAGCTTTAGAACAAGGCATAGTTTTCCCTGATGGCTCTTTGGGTGTGGGACCCATCTCCAGACATATGGCCATTTTTGTGCCTGGCACGGTGCCAAGTGGGAAAGGGTGGTTTTGAGGGTGAAGGCAGCAGGAACGCCTGCAGCCCCCAGGTGTGTGGGGCTACGCAACCGGTTCCCGAAGAGTTTTAGAACAAGGCATAGTTTTCCCTGCTGGCTCTTTGGGCGTGGCACCCATCTCCAGACATATGGCCATTTTTGTGAGTGGCACGGCGCCAACTGGGAAAGGGTGGTTTTGAGGCTGAAGGCAGCAGGAAAGCATGCAGCCCCCAGGTCTGTGGGCCTACGCAAGCGGTTCCCAAAGAGCTTTAGAACAAGGCATTGTTTTCCCTGCTGGCTCTTTGGGCGTGGGACCCATCTCCAGACATATGGCCATTTTTGTGCCTGGCGCGGGGCCAAGTGGGAAAGGGTGGTTAGAGGCTGAAGGCAGCAGGAAAGCCTGCAACCCCCAGGTGTGTGGGGCTACGCAAGCAGTTCCCAAAGAGCTTTAGCACAAGGCATAGTTTTCCCTGATGGCTCTTTGGGCGTGGGACCCATCTCCAGATATATGGCCATTTTTGAGCCTGGCGCGGTGCCAAGTGGGAAAGGGTGGTTTTGAGGGTGAAGGCAGCAGGAAAGTCTGCAGCCCCCAGGTCTGTGGGGCTACGCAAGCGGTTCCCAAAGAGCTTTAGAACAAGGCATAGTTTTACCTGATTGCTCTTTGGGCGTGGGACCAATCTCCAGACACATGGCCATTTTTGTGCCTGGCGCGGCGACAAGTGACAAAGACTGGTTTGGAGGCTGAAGGCAGCAGGAAAGCCTGCAGGGTTCAGGTGTTTGGTCTCCGCAAGCGGTTCTCAAAGAGCTTTAGAACAAGGCATAGTTTTCCCTGCTGGCTCTTTTGGCGTTGGAGCAGTCTCCAGACATATGGCCATTTTTGTGCCTGGCGCGGTGCCAAGTAGGAAAGGGTGGTTTTGAGGCTGAAGGCAGCAGGAAAGCCTGCAGCCCCCAGGTCTGTGGGGCTACGCATTCGGTTCCCAAAGAGCTTTAGAACAAGGCATAGTTTTCCCTGCTGGCTCTTTGGGCGTGGGATACATCTCCAGACATATGGCCATTTTTGTGCCTGGCACGGTGCAAAGTTGGAAAGGGTGGTTTTGAGGCTGCAGGCAGCAGGAAAGCCTGCAGCCCCCAGGTGTGTGGGGCTACGCAAGCGGTTCCCAAAGAGCTTTAGAACAAGGCATAGTTTTCCCTGCTGGCTCTTTTGGCGTTGGAGCAGTCTGCAGACATATGGCCATTTTTGTGCCTGGCGCGGTGCCAAGTGGGAAAGGGTGGTTTTGAGGCTGAAGGCGCCAGGAAAGCCTGCCGTCCCCAGGTCTGTGTTGCTACGCATGCGGTTCCCAAAGAGCTTTAGAACAAGGCATAGTTTTCCCTGCTGGCTCTTTGGGCGTGGGACCCATCTCCAGACATATTGCCATTTTTGTCCCTGGCGGGGCGCCATGTGGGAAAGGGTGGTTTTGAGGCTGCAGGCAGCAGGAAAGCCTGCAGACCCAAGGTGTGTGAGGCCACGCCAGCGGTTCCCAAAGAGCTTTAGAACAAGGCATAGTTTTCCCTGCTGGCTCTTTGAGCGTGGGACCCATCTCCAGCCATATGGCCATTTTTGTGCCTGGCGCGGCGCCAAGTGATAAAGGGTGGTTTGGAGGCTGAAGGCAGCAGGAAAGCCTGCAGGCTTCAGGTGTCTGGGTCTCCGCAAGCGGTTCCCAAAGAGCTTTAGAACAAGGCATAGTTTTCCCTGCTGGCTCTTTGGGCGTGGGACCCATCTCCAGACATATGGCCAGCTTTGTGCCTGGCGCGGCGCCAAGTGGGAAAGGGTGGTTTTGAGGCTGAAGGCAGAAGGAAAGCCTGCAGCCCCCAGGTCTGTGGGGCTACGCAAGCGGTTCCCAAAGAGCTTTAGAACAAGGCATAGTTTTCCCTGCTGGCTCTTTGGGCGTGGGACCCATCTCCAGACATATGGCCATTTTTGTGCCTGGCGCGGTGCCAAGTGGGAAAGGGTGGTTTTGAGGGTGAAGGCAGCAGGAAAGCCTGCAGCCCCCAGGTCTGTGGGGCTACGCCAGCGGTTCCCAAAGAGCTTTAGAACAAGGCATAGTTTTCCCTGATGGCTCTTTGGGCGTGGGACCAATCTCCAGACATATGGCCACTCTTGAGCCTGGCGCGGTGCCAAGTGGGAAAATGTGGTTTTGAGGCTGAAGGCAGCAGGAAAGCCTGCAGCACCCAGGTCAGTGGGGCTACGCAAGCGGTTCCCAAAGATCTTTAAAACAAGGCATAGTTTTCCCTGCTGGCTCTTTGGGCTTGGGACCAATCTCCAGCCATATGGCCATTTTTGTGCCTGGCGCAGCGCCAAGTGGGAAAGGGTGGTTTTGAGGCTGAAGGCAGCAGGAAAGCCTGCAGCCCCCAGGTCTGTGGGCCTACGCAAGCGGTTCCCAAAGAGCTTTAGAACAAGGCATAATTTTCCCTACTGGCTCTTTTGGCGTTGGAGCAGTCTGCAGACATATGGCCATTTTTGTGCCTGGCGCGGCGCCAAGTGGGAAAAGGTGGTTTTGAGGCTGAAGGCAGCAGGAAATCCTGCAGCCCCCTGGTCTGTGAGGCTACGCAAGCGGTTCACAAAGAGCTTTAGAACAAGGCATAGTTTTCCCTGCTGCCTCTTTGGGTGTAGGAATAATCTCCAGACATATTGCCATTTTTGTACCTGGCGGGGCGCCAAGTGGGAAAGGGTGGTTTTGAGGCTGAAGGCACCAGGAAACCCTGCAGCCCCCAGGTCTGTGGGGCTACGCAAGCGGTTCCCAAAGAACTTTAGAACAAGGCATAGTTTTCCCTGCTGGCTTTTTGGGCGTGGGACCAATCTCCAGCCATATGGCCATTTTTGTGCCTGGCGCGGCGCCAAGTGATAAAGGGTGGTTTGGAGGCTGAAGGCAGCAGGAAAGCCTGCAGGCTTCAGGTGTCTGGGTCTCCGCAAGCGGTTCCCAAAGAGCTTTAGAACAAGGCATAGTTTTCCCTGCTGGCTCTTTGTGCGTGGCACCCATCTCCAGACATATGGCCAGATTTGTGCCTGGCGCGGCGCCAAGTGGGAAAGGGTGGTTTTGAGGCTGAAGGCAGCAGGAAAGCCTGCAGCCCCCAGGTCTGTGGGGCTACGCAAGCGGTTCCCAAAGAGCTTTAGAACAAGGCATAGTTTTCCCTGATGGCTCTTTGGGTGTGGGACCAATCTCCAGCCATATGGCAGTTTTTGTGCCTGGTGCGGCGCCAAGTGGGAAAGGGTGGTTTTGAGGCTGAAGGCAGCAGGAAAGCCTGCAGCCCCCAGGTCTGTGGGGCTACGCAAGCGGTTCCCAAAGAGCTTTAGAACAAGGCATAGTTTTCCCTGATGGCTCTTTGGGTGTGGGACCCATCTCCAGACATATGGCCATTTTTGTGCCTGGCGCGGTGCCAAGTGGGAAAGGTTGGTTTTGAGGCTGAAGGCAGCAGGAACGCCTGCAGCCCGCAGGTGTGTGGGGCTACGCAACCGGTTCCCGAAGAGCTTTAGAACAAGGCATAGTTTTCCCTGCTGGCTCTTTGGGCATGGCACCCATCTCCAGACATATGGCCATTTTTGTGAGTGGCACGGCGCCAACTGGGAAAGGGTGGTTTTGAGGCTGAAGGCAGAAGAAAGCCTCTAGCCCCCAAGTCTGTGGGGCTACGCATTCGCTTCCCAAAGAGCTTTAGAACAAGGCATAGTTTTCCCTGCTGGCTCTTTGGGCGTGGGACCCATCTCCAGACATATGGCCATTTTTGTGCCTGGCGCAGCGCCAAGTGGGAAAGGGTGGTTTTGAGGCTGAAGGCACCAGGAAAGCCTGCAGCCCCCAGGTGTGTGGGGCTACGTAAGCTGTTCCCAAAAAGCTTTAGAACAAGGCATAGTTTTCCCTGCTGGCTCTTTGGGCGTGGGACCAATCTCCAGACATATGGCCATTTTTGTGCCTGGCACGGCGCCAAGTGGGAAAGGGTGGTTTTGAAGCTGAAGGAGCCAGGAAAGCCTGCAGCCCCCAGGTGTGTGGGCCTACGCAAGCGGTTCCCAAAGAGCTTTAGAACAAGGCATAGTTTTCCCTGCTGGCTCTTTGGGTGTAGGAATAATCTCCAGACATATTGCCATTTTTGTACCTGGCGGGGCGCCAAGTAGGAAAGGGTGGTTTTGAGGCTGCAGGCAGCAGGAAAGCCTGCAGCCCCCAGGTCTGTGGGGCTACGCAAGCGGTTCCTAAAGAGCTTTAGAACAAGGCATAGTTTTCCCTGCTGGCTCTTTGGGCGTGGGATACATCTCCAGACATATGGCCATTTCTGTGCCTGGCGCGGCGCCAAGTGATAAAGGGTGGTTTGGAGGCTGAAGGCAGCAGGAAAGCCTGCAGGCTTCAGGTGTCTGGGTCTCCGCAAGCAGTTCCCAAAGAGCTTTAGAACAAGGCATAGTTTTCCCTGCTGGCTCTTTGGGCGTGGCACCCATCTCCAGACATATGGCCAGTTTTGTGCCTGGCGCGGCGCCAAGTGGGAAAGGGTGGTTTTGAGGCTGAAGGCAGCAGGAAAGCCTGCAGCCCCCAGGTCTGTGGGGCTACGCAAGCGGTTCCCAAAGAGCTTTAGAACAAGGCATAGTTTTCCCTGATGGCTCTTTGGGCGTGGAACCAATCTCCAGCCATATGGCCATTTTTGTGCCTGGCGCGGCGCCAAGTGGGAAAGGGTGGTTTTGAGGCTGAAGGCAGCAGGAAAGCCTTCAGCCCCCAGGTCTGTGGGGCTACGCAAGCGGTTCCCAAAGAGCTTTAGAACAAGGCATAGTTTTCCCTGCTGGCTCTTTGGGCGTGGGACCCATCTCCAGACATATGGCCATTTTTGTGCCTGGCGCGGCGCCAACTGGGAAAGGGTGGTTTTGAGGCTGAAGGCAGCAGGAAAGCCTCTAGCCCCCAAGTCTGTGGGGCTATGCAATCGGTTCCCAAAGAGCTTTAAAACAAGGCATAGTTTTCCCTGCTGGCTCTTTGGGCATGGGACCCCTCTACAGCCATATGGCCATTTTTGTGCCTGGCGCGGCGCGAAGTGGGAAAGGGTGGTTTTGAGGCTGAAGGCAGCAGGAAAGCCTGCAACCCCCAGGTGTCTGGGTCTCCGCAAGCGGTTCCCAAAGAGCTTTAGCACAAGGCATAGTTTTCCCTGCTGGCTCTTTGGGCGTGGGACCCATCTCCAGACATATGGCCATTTTTGTGCCTGGCGCGGCGCCAAGTTGGAAAGGGATTTTTGAGGCTGAAGGCGCCAGGAAAGCCTGCAGCCCCCAGGTGTGTGGGGCTACGCAAGCGGTTCCCAAAGAGCTTTAGAACAAGGCATATTTTTCCCTGATGGCTCTTTGGGCGTGGGATACATCTCCAGACATATGGCCATTTTTGTGCCTGGCACGGTGCAAAGTTGGAAAGGGTGGTTTTGAGGCTGCAGGCAGCAGGAAAGCCTGCAGCCCCCAGGTGTGTGGGGCTACGCAAGCGGTTCCCAAAGAGCTTTAGAACAAGGCATAGTTTTCCCTGCTGGCTCTTTTGGCGTTGGAGCAGTCTGCAGACATATGGCCATTTTTGTGCCTGGCGCGGTGCCAAGTGGGAAAGGGTGGTTTTGAGGCTGAAGGCACCAGGAAACCCTGCAGCCCCCTGGTCTGTGAGGCTACGCAAGCGGTTCCCAAAGAGCTTTAGCACAAGGCATAGTTTTCCCTGCTGGCTCTTTGGGTGTAGGAATAATCTCCAGACATATTGCCATTTTTGTACCTGGCGGGGCGCCAAGTGGGAAAGGGTGGTTTTGAGGCTGAAGGCACCAGGAAACCCTGCAGCCCCCAGGTCTGTGGGGCTACGCAAGCGGTTCCCAAAGAGCTTTAGAACAAGGCATAGTTTTCCCTGCTGGCTCTTTGGGCGTGGGACCAATCTCCAGCCATATGGCCATTTTTGTGCCTGGCGCGGCGCCAAGTGATAAAGGGTGGTTTGGAGGCTGAAGGCAGCTGGAAAGCCTGCAGGCTTCAGGTGTCTGGGTCTCCGCAAGCGGTTCCCAAAGAGCTTTAGAACAAGGCATAGTTTTCCCTGATGGCTCTTTGGGCGTGGCACCCATCACCAGACATATGGCCAGTTTTGTGCCTGGCGCGGCGCCAAGTGGGAAAGGGTGGTTTTGAGGCTGAAGGCAGCAGGAAAGCCTGCAGCCCCCAGGTCTGTGGGGCTACGCAAGCGGTTCCCAAAGAGCTTTAGAACAAGGCATAGTTTTCCCTGATGGCTCTTTGGGCGTCGGACCAATCTCCAGCCATATGGCCATTTTTGTGCCTGGCGCGGCGCCAAGTGGGAAAGGGTGGTTTTGAGGCTGAAGGCAGCAGGAAAGCCTGCAGCCCCCAGGTCTGTGGGGCTACGCAAGCGGTTCCCAAAGAGCTTTAGAACAAGGCATAGTTTTCCCTGATGGCTCTTTGGGTGTGGGACCCATCTCCAGACATATGGCCATTTTTGTGCCTGGCACGGTGCCAAGTGGGAAAGGGTGGTTTTAAGGGTGAAGGCAGCAGGAACGCCTGCAGCCCCCAGGTGTGTGGGGCTACGCAACCGGTTCCCGAAGAGTTTTAGAACAAGGCATAGTTTTCCCTGCTGGCTCTTTGGGCGTGGCACCCATCTCCAGACATATGGCCATTTTTGTGAGTGGCACGGCGCCAACTGGGAAAGGGTGGTTTTGAGGCTGAAGGCAGCAGGAAAGCATGCAGCCCCCAGGTCTGTGGGCCTACGCAAGCGGTTCCCAAAGAGCTTTAGAACAAGGCATTGTTTTCCCTGCTGGCTCTTTGGGCGTGGGACCCATCTCCAGACATATGGCCATTTTTGTGCCTGGCGCGGGGCCAAGTGGGAAAGGGTGGTTAGAGGCTGAAGGCAGCAGGAAAGCCTGCAACCCCCAGGTGTGTGGGGCTACGCAAGCAGTTCCCAAAGAGCTTTAGCACAAGGCATAGTTTTCCCTGATGGCTCTTTGGGCGTGGGACCCATCTCCAGATATATGGCCATTTTTGAGCCTGGCGCGGTGCCAAGTGGGAAAGGGTGGTTTTGAGGGTGAAGGCAGCAGGAAAGTCTGCAGCCCCCAGGTCTGTGGGGCTACGCAAGCGGTTCCCAAAGAGCTTTAGAACAAGGCATAGTTTTACCTGATTGCTCTTTGGGCGTGGGACCAATCTCCAGACACATGGCCATTTTTGTGCCTGGCGCGGCGACAAGTGACAAAGACTGGTTTGGAGGCTGAAGGCAGCAGGAAAGCCTGCAGGGTTCAGGTGTTTGGTCTCCGCAAGCGGTTCTCAAAGAGCTTTAGAACAAGGCATAGTTTTCCCTGCTGGCTCTTTTGGCGTTGGAGCAGTCTCCAGACATATGGCCATTTTTGTGCCTGGCGCGGTGCCAAGTAGGAAAGGGTGGTTTTGAGGCTGAAGGCAGCAGGAAAGCCTGCAGCCCCCAGGTCTGTGGGGCTACGCATTCGGTTCCCAAAGAGCTTTAGAACAAGGCATAGTTTTCCCTGCTGGCTCTTTGGGCGTGGGATACATCTCCAGACATATGGCCATTTTTGTGCCTGGCACGGTGCAAAGTTGGAAAGGGTGGTTTTGAGGCTGCAGGCAGCAGGAAAGCCTGCAGCCCCCAGGTGTGTGGGGCTACGCAAGCGGTTCCCAAAGAGCTTTAGAACAAGGCATAGTTTTCCCTGCTGGCTCTTTTGGCGTTGGAGCAGTCTGCAGACATATGGCCATTTTTGTGCCTGGCGCGGTGCCAAGTGGGAAAGGGTGGTTTTGAGGCTGAAGGCGCCAGGAAAGCCTGCCGTCCCCAGGTCTGTGTTGCTACGCATGCGGTTCCCAAAGAGCTTTAGAACAAGGCATAGTTTTCCCTGCTGGCTCTTTGGGCGTGGGACCCATCTCCAGACATATTGCCATTTTTGTCCCTGGCGGGGCGCCATGTGGGAAAGGGTGGTTTTGAGGCTGCAGGCAGCAGGAAAGCCTGCAGACCCAAGGTGTGTGAGGCCACGCCAGCGGTTCCCAAAGAGCTTTAGAACAAGGCATAGTTTTCCCTGCTGGCTCTTTGAGCGTGGGACCCATCTCCAGCCATATGGCCATTTTTGTGCCTGGCGCGGCGCCAAGTGATAAAGGGTGGTTTGGAGGCTGAAGGCAGCAGGAAAGCCTGCAGGCTTCAGGTGTCTGGGTCTCCGCAAGCGGTTCCCAAAGAGCTTTAGAACAAGGCATAGTTTTCCCTGCTGGCTCTTTGGGCGTGGGACCCATCTCCAGACATATGGCCAGCTTTGTGCCTGGCGCGGCGCCAAGTGGGAAAGGGTGGTTTTGAGGCTGAAGGCAGAAGGAAAGCCTGCAGCCCCCAGGTCTGTGGGGCTACGCAAGCGGTTCCCAAAGAGCTTTAGAACAAGGCATAGTTTTCCCTGCTGGCTCTTTGGGCGTGGGACCCATCTCCAGACATATGGCCATTTTTGTGCCTGGCGCGGCACCACGTGGGAAAGGGTGGTTTTGAGGCTGAAGGCAGCAGGAAAGCCTGCAGCCCCCAGGTGTGTGGGGCTACGCAACCAGTTCCCGAAGAGCTTTAGAACAAGGCATAGTTTTCCCTGCTGGCTCTTTGGGCATGGGACCCCTCTACAGCCATATGGCCATTTTTGTGCCTGGCGCGGCGCCAAGTGGGAAAGGGTGGTTTTGAGGCTGAAGGCAGCAGGAAAGCCTGCAGCCCCCAGGTCTGTGGGGCTACGCAAGCGGTTCCCAAAGAGTTTTAAAAAAAGGCATAGTTTTCCCTGCTGGCTCTTTGGGCGTCGGACCAATCTCCAGACATATGGCCATTTTTGTGCCTGGCGCCGCTCCAAGTGGGAAAGGGTGGTTTTGAGTCTGAAGGCAGCAGGAAAGCCTGCAGCCCCCAGGTGTGTGGGGCTACGCAAGCGGTTCCCAAAGAGCTTTAGAACAAGGCATAGTTTTCCCTGCTGGCTCTTTGGGCGTGGGACCCACCTCCAGACATATGGCCATTTTTGTGAGTGGCACGGCGCCAACTGGGAAAGGGTGGTTTTGAGGCTGAAGGCAGCAGGAAAGCATGCAGCCCCCAGGTCTGTGGGCCTACGCAAGCGGTTCCCAAAGAGCTTTAGAACAAGGCATTGTTTTCCCTGCTGGCTCTTTGGGCGTGGGACCCATCTCCAGACATATGGCCATTTTTGTGCCTGGCGCGGGGCCAAGTGGGAAAGGGTGGTTAGAGGCTGAAGGCAGCAGGAAAGCCTGCAACCCCCAGGTGTGTGGGGCTACGCAAGCAGTTCCCAAAGAGCTTTAGCACAAGGCATAGTTTTCCCTGATGGCTCTTTGGGCGTGGGACCCATCTCCAGATATATGGCCATTTTTGAGCCTGGCGCGGTGCCAAGTGGGAAAGGGTGGTTTTGAGGGTGAAGGCAGCAGGAAAGTCTGCAGCCCCCAGGTCTGTGGGGCTACGCAAGCGGTTCCCAAAGAGCTTTAGAACAAGGCATAGTTTTACCTGATTGCTCTTTGGGCGTGGGACCAATCTCCAGACACATGGCCATTTTTGTGCCTGGCGCGGCGACAAGTGACAAAGACTGGTTTGGAGGCTGAAGGCAGCAGGAAAGCCTGCAGGGTTCAGGTGTTTGGTCTCCGCAAGCGGTTCTCAAAGAGCTTTAGAACAAGGCATAGTTTTCCCTGCTGGCTCTTTTGGCGTTGGAGCAGTCTCCAGACATATGGCCATTTTTGTGCCTGGCGCGGTGCCAAGTAGGAAAGGGTGGTTTTGAGGCTGAAGGCAGCAGGAAAGCCTGCAGCCCCCAGGTCTGTGGGGCTACGCATTCGGTTCCCAAAGAGCTTTAGAACAAGGCATAGTTTTCCCTGCTGGCTCTTTGGGCGTGGGACCCATCTCCAGACATATTGCCATTTTTGTCCCTGGCGGGGCGCCATGTGGGAAAGGGTGGTTTTGAGGCTGCAGGCAGCAGGAAAGCCTGCAGACCCAAGGTGTGTGAGGCCACGCCAGCGGTTCCCAAAGAGCTTTAGAACAAGGCATAGTTTTCCCTGCTGGCTCTTTGAGCGTGGGACCCATCTCCAGCCATATGGCCATTTTTGTGCCTGGCGCGGCGCCAAGTGATAAAGGGTGGTTTGGAGGCTGAAGGCAGCAGGAAAGCCTGCAGGCTTCAGGTGTCTGGGTCTCCGCAAGCGGTTCCCAAAGAGCTTTAGAACAAGGCATAGTTTTCCCTGCTGGCTCTTTGGGCGTGGGACCCATCTCCAGACATATGGCCAGCTTTGTGCCTGGCGCGGCGCCAAGTGGGAAAGGGTGGTTTTGAGGCTGAAGGCAGAAGGAAAGCCTGCAGCCCCCAGGTCTGTGGGGCTACGCAAGCGGTTCCCAAAGAGCTTTAGAACAAGGCATAGTTTTCCCTGCTGGCTCTTTGGGCGTGGGACCCATCTCCAGACATATGGCCATTTTTGTGCCTGGCGCGGCACCACGTGGGAAAGGGTGGTTTTGAGGCTGAAGGCAGCAGGAAAGCCTGCAGCCCCCAGGTGTGTGGGGCTACGCAACCAGTTCCCGAAGAGCTTTAGAACAAGGCATAGTTTTCCCTGCTGGCTCTTTGGGCATGGGACCCCTCTACAGCCATATGGCCATTTTTGTGCCTGGCGCGGCGCCAAGTGGGAAAGGGTGGTTTTGAGGCTGAAGGCAGCAGGAAAGCCTGCAGCCCCCAGGTCTGTGGGGCTACGCAAGCGGTTCCCAAAGAGTTTTAAAAAAAGGCATAGTTTT
>NW_026529748.1:0-52748 GCF_028500815.1 Rissa tridactyla | reverse complement strand
TTGGCAGCCGCTCGCGTGGCCCACAGCCCGTGGGGCTGTGGGCTTTCCGGCGGCCGTCAGCCTCGGCAACACCGGCGCCCACGTGTTGCCGCCGCGCCAGCCTGCGAAGCATTTTCCGGTAGGACCACGGCTCTGGCGACAGCTCCCACGCCCGAAGAGCCAGGAGGGAAAGCCGTGCCTCGTTGGAAAGCTCTTTGGCAGCCGCTCGCGTGGCCCCACAGCCCGTGGGCTGCGGGCTTTTCCGCGGCCGTCAGCCTCGGCGACACCGGCGCCCACGTGGCGCCGCCACGCCAGCCTGCGAAGCATTTTCCGGTAGGGCCGCGGCTCTGGCGGCAGCTCCCACGCCCGAAGAGCCAGGAGGGAAAGCGTGCCTCGTTGGAAAGCTCTTTGGCAGCCGCTCGCATGGCCCCACAGCCCGTGGGGCTGCGGGCTTTCCCGGCGGCCGTCAGCCTCGGCGACACCTGCGACCACGTGGCGCCGCTGCGCCAGCCTGCGAAGCATTTTCCGGTAGGGCCGCGTCTCTGGCGACAGCTCCCACGCCCGAAGAGCAGGAGGGAAAGCCGTGCCTCGTTGGAAAGCTCTTTGGCAGCTGCTCGCATGGCCCCATAGCCCGTGGGGCTGCGGGCTTTCCAGCGGCCGTCAGCCTCGGCGACACCTGCGCCCACGTGGCGCCGCCCGCGCCAGCCTGCGAAGCATTTTCCGGTAGGGGCCGCGTCTCTGGCGACAGCTCCCACGCCAAAGAGCCAGGAGGGAATGCCGTGCCTCGTTGGAAAGCTCTTTGGCAGCCGCTCGCGTGGCCCCACATCCCGTGGGGCTGCGGGCTTTCCGGCGGAGGTCAGCCTCGGCGACAACCGGCGCCCACGTGGCGCCGCCGCGCCAGCCTGCGAAGCATTTTCCGGTAGGCCGCGGCTCTGGCGACAGCTCCCACACCCGAAGAGCCAGGAGGGGAAAGCCGTGCCTCGTTGGAAAGCTCTTTGGCAGCCGCTCGCGTGGCCCCACAGCCCGTGGGGCTGCGGGCTTTCCGGCAGCCGTCAGCCTCGGCGACACCGGCGCCCACGTGGCGCCGCCGCGCCAGCCTGCGACAGCATTTTCTGGTAGGGCCGCGGCTCTGGCGACAGCTCCCACGCCCGAAAGAGCCAGGAGGGAAAGCCATGCCTCGTTGGAAAGCTCTTTGGCAGCCGCTCGCGTGGCCCCACAGCCCGTGGGGCTGCGGGCTTTCCGGCGGCCGTCAGCCTCGGCGACACCAGTGCCCACGTGGCGCCGCGGCGCCAGCCTGCGAAGCATTTTCCGGTAGGGCCGCGGCTCTGGCGACAGCTCCCACGCCCGAAGAGCCAGGAGGGAAAGCCGTGCCTCGTTGGAAAGCTCTTTGGCAGCCCGCTCGCGTGGTCCTACATCCCGTGGGGGCTGCGGGCTTTCAGGCGGATGTCAGCCTCGGCGAAACCTGTGCCCACCGTGGCGTCGCCGCGCCAGTCTGCGAAGGAATTTTCCGTAGGGCCGCGGCTCTGGCGACAGCTCCCACGCCCGAAGAGCCAGGAGGGAAAGCCGTGCCTCGTTGGAAAGCTCTTTGGCATCCGCTCGCGTGGCCCCATAGCCCGTGGGGCTGCGGGCTTTCCGGCGGCCGTCAGCTTCGGCGCCACCGGCGCCCTCGTGGCGCCGCCGCGCCAGCCTGCGAAGCATTTTCCGGTAGGGCCGCGTCTCTGGCGACAGCTCCCACGCCCGAAGAGCCAGGAGGGAAAGCCGTGCCTCGTTGGAAAGCTCTTTGGCAGCCGCTCGTGTGGCCCCACAGCCCGTGGGGCTGCGGGCTTTCCCGGCAGCCGTCAGCCTCAGCGACACCTGCGACCACGTGGCGCCCGCCGCGCCAGCCTGCGAAGCATTTTCCAGTAGGACCGCGTCTCTGGCGACAGCTCCCACGCCCGAAGAGCCAGGAGGGAAAGCCGTGCCTCGTTGGAAAGCTCTTTGGCAGCCGCTCGCGTGGCCCCACAGCCCGTGGGGCTGCGGGCTTTCCGGCGGCCATCAGCCTCGGCGACACCAGGGCACATGTGGCGCCGCCGCGCAGCCTGCGAAGCATTTTCCGGTAGGGCCGCGTCTCTGGCGACAGCTCCCACGCCCGAAGAGCCAGGAGGGAAAGCCGTGCCTCGTTGGAAAGCTCTTTGGCAAGCCGCTCGCGTGGTCCTACATCCGTGGGGCTGCGGGCTTTCAGGCGGATGTCAGCCTCGGCGACACCGGCGCCCACGTGGCGCCGCCGCGCCAGCCTGCGAAGCATTTTCCGGTAGGGCCGCGGCTCTGGCGACAGCTCCCACGCCCGAAGAGCCAGGAGGGAAAGCCGTGCCTCGTTGGAAAGCTCTTTGGCAGCTGCTCGCGTGGCCCCACAGCCGGTGGGGCTGCGGGCTTTCCGGCGGCCGTCAGCCTCGGCGACACCTGCGCCCACGTGGCGCCGCCGCGCCAGCCTGCGAAGCATTTTCCGGTAGGGCCGCGGCTCTGGCGACAGCTCCCACGCCCGAAGAGCCAGGAGGGAAAGCCGTGCCTCGTTGGAAAGCTCTTTGCAGCCGCTCGCGTGGCCCCACAGCCCGTGGGGCTGGCGGGCTTTCCAGCGGCCGTCAGCCTCGGCGACAACCGGCGCCCACGTGGCGCCGCCGCGCCAGCCTGCGAAGCATTTTCCGGTAGGGCCGCGTCTCTGGCGACAGCTCCCACGCCCGAAGAGCCAGGAGGGAAAGCCGTGCCTCGTTGGAAATCTCTTTGGCAGCTGCTCGCGTGGCCCCACAGCCCGTGGGCTGCAGGCTTTTCGGCGGCCGTCAGCCTCGGCGACACCAGTGCCCACGTGGCGCCGCCACGCCAGCCTGCAAAGCATTTTCTGGTAGGGTCGCGGCTCTGGCGACAGCTCCCACGCCCGAAGAGCCAGGAGGGAAAGCCATGCCTCATTGGAAAGCTCTTTGGCAACCGCTCACGTGGCCCCACAGCCCGTGGGGCTGCGGGCTTTCCGTCGGCCGTCAGCCTCGGCGACACCGGCGCCCACGTGGCGCCGCCGCACCAGCCTGCGAAGCATTTTCCGGTAGGGCCGCGTCTCTGGCGACAGCTCCCACGCCCGAAGAGCCAGGAGGGAAAGCCGTGCCTCGTTGGAAAGCTCTTTGGCAGCCGCTCGCGTGGTCCTACATCCCGTGGGGCTGCGGGCTTTCAGGCGGATGTCAGCCTCGGCGAAACCTGTGCCCACGTGGCGTCGCCGCGCCAGCCTGCGAAGCATTTTCCGGTAGGGCCGCGGCTCTGGCGACAGCTCCCACGCCCGAAGAGCCAGGAGGGAAAGCCGTGCCTCGTTGGAAAGCTCTTTGGCAGCCGCTCGCGTGGCCCACAGCCCGTGGGGCTGTGGGCTTTCCGGCGGCCGTCAGCCTCGGCGCCACCGGCGCCCACGTGGTGCCGCCGCGCCAGCCTGAGAAGCATTTTCCGGTAGGGCCGCGGCTCTGGCGACAGCTCCCACGCCCGAAGAGCCAGGAGGGAAAGCCGTGCCTTGTTGGAAACCTCTTTGGCAGCCCGCTCGCGTGGCCCCACAGCCCGTGGGGCTGCGGGCTTTTCGGCGGCCGTCAGCCTCGGCGACACCAGTGCCCACGTGGCGCCGCCGCGCCAGCCTGCGAAGCATTTTCCGGTAGGGCCGCGGCTCTGGCGACAGCTCCCACGCCCGAAGAGCCAGGAGGGAAAGCCGTGCCTTGTTGGAAAGCTCTTTGGCAGCCGCTCGCGTGGCCCCACATCCCGTGGGGCTGCGGGCTTTCCGGCGGAGGTCAGCCTCGGTGACACCGGCGCCCACGTGGCGCCGCCGCGCCAGCCTGCGAAGCATTTTCCGGTAGGGCCGCGGCTCTGGCGACAGCTCCCACACCCGAAGAGCCAGGAGGGAAAGCCGTGCCTCGTTGGAAAGCTCTTTGGCAGCCGCTCGCGTGGCCCCACAGCCCGTGGGGCTGCGGGCTTTCCGACGGCCGTCAGCCTCGGCGACACCGGCGCCCACGTGGTGCCGCCGCGCCAGCCTGAGAAGCATTTTCCGGTAGGGCCGCGGCTTCTGGCGACAGCTCCCACGCCCGAAGAGCCAGGAGGGAAAGCCGTGCCTCGTTGGAAAGCTCTTTGGCAGCCGCTCGCGTGGCCCCACAGCCCGTGGGGCTGCGGGCTTTCCAGCGGCCGTCAGCCTCGGCGACACCGGCGCCCACGTGGCGCCGCCGCGCCAGCCTGCGAAGCATTTTCCGGTAGGGCCGCGTCTCTGGCGACAGCTCCCACGCCCGAAGAGCCAGGAGGGAAAGCCGTGCCTCGTTGGAAAGCTCTTTGGCAGCCGCTCGCGTGGCCCCACAGCCCGTGGGGCTGCGGGCTTTTTCGGCGGCCGTCAGCCTCGGCGACACCAGTGCCCACGTGGCGCCGCCGCGCCAGCCTGCGAAGCATTTTCTGGTAGGGTCGCGGCTCTGGCGACAGCTCCCACGCCCGAAGAGCCAGGAGGGAAAGCCGTGCCTCATTGGAAAGCTCTTTGGCAGCCGCTCGCGTGGCCCCACACCCCCGTGGGGCTGCGGGCTTTTCGGCGGCCGTCAGCCTCGGCGCCACCTGCGCCCACGTGGCGCCGCCGCACCAGCCTGCAAAGCATTTTTCCGGAAGGGCCGCGTCTCTGGCGACAGCTCCCACGCCCGAAGAGCCAGGAGGGAAAGCCGTGCCTCGTTGGAAAGCTCTTTGGCAGCCGCTCGCGTGGCCCCACAGTCCGTGGGGCTGCGGGCTTTCCGGCAGCCGTCAGCCTCGGCGACACCGGCGCCCACGTTGCGCCGCCACGCCAGCCTGCGAAGCATTTTCCGGTAGGGCCGCGGCTCTGGCGACAGCTCCCACGCCCGAAGAACCAGGAGGGAAAGCCGAGCCTCGTTGGAAAGCTCTTTGGAAGCCGCTCGTGGGGCCCCACAGCCCGTGGGGCTGCGGGCTTTCCGGCGGCCGTCAGCCTCGGCGCCACCGGCGCCCATGTGGCGCCGCCGCGCCAGCCTGAGAAGCATTTTCCGGTAGGGCCGCCTCTCTGGCGACAGCTCCCACGCCCGAAGAGCCAGGAGGGAAAGCTGTGCCTCGTTGGAAAGCTCTTTGGCAGCCGCTCGCGTGGCCCCACAGCCCGTGGGGCTGCGGCCTTTCCGGCGGCCATCAGCCTCGGCGACACCTGCGACCACGTGGCGCCGCCGCGCCAGCCTGCGAAGCATTTTCCGGTAGGGCCGCGGCTCTGGCGACAGCTCCCACGCCCGAAGAGCCAGGAGGGAAAGCCGTGCCTCGTTGGAAAGCTCTTTGGCAGCCGCTCACGTGGCCCCACAGCCCGTGGGGCTGCGGGCTTTCCGGCGGCCGTCAGCCTCGGCGACACCGGCGCCCACGTGGCGCCGCCGCGCCAGCCTGCGAAGCATTTCCGGTAGGTCCGCGGCTGTGGCGACAGCTCCCACGCCCGAAGAGCCAGGAGGGAAAGCCGTGCCTCGTTGGAAAGCTCTTTGGCAGCCGCTCGCGTGGCCCCAGAGGCCGTGGGCTGCGGGCTTTCCGGCGGCCGTCAGCCTCGGCGCCACCTGCGCCCACGTGGCGCCGCCGCACCAGCCTGAGAAGCATTTTCCGGTAGGGCCGCGTCTCTGGCGACAGCTCCCACGCCCGAAGAGCCAGGAGGGAAAGCCATGCCTCGTTGGAAAGCTCTTTGGCAGCCGCTCGCGTGGCCCACAGTCCGTTGGGCTGCGGGCTTTCCGGCGGCCGTCAACCTCGGCGACACCGGCGCCCACGTGGCGCCGCCGCGCCAGCCTGCGAAGCATTTTCCGGTAGGGCCCGCGGCTCTGGCGACAGGTCCCACGCCCGAAGAGCCAGGAGGGAAAGCCGAGCCTCGTTGGAAAGCTCTTTGGCAGCCGCTCGCGTGGCCCCACAGCCCGTGGGGCTGCGGGCTTTCCGGCGGCCGTCAGCCTCGGCGACACCGGCGCCCACGTGGCGCCGCCGCGCCAGCCTGCGAAGCATTTTCCGGTAGGGCCGCGGCTCTGGCGACAGCTCCCACGCCCGAAGAGCCAGGAGGGAAAGCCGTGCCTTGTTGGAAAGCTCTTTGGCAGGCCGCTCGCGTGGCCCCACAGCCCGTGGGGGCTGCGGGCTTTTCGGCGGCCGTCAGCCTCGGCGCCACCTGCGCCCACGTGGCGCCGCCACGCCAGCCTGCGAAGCATTTTCCGGTAGGGCCGCGGCTCTGGCGACAGCTCCCACGCCCGAAGAAACAGGAGGGAAGCCGAGCCTCGTTGGAAAGCTCTTTGGAAGCCGCTCGTGGGGCCCCACAGCCCGTGGGGCTGCGGGCTTTCCGGCGGCCGTCAGCCTCGGCGCCACCGGCGCCCATGTGGCGCCGCTCGCGCCAGCCTGAGAAGCATTTTCCGGTAGGGCCGCCTCTCTGGCGACAGCTCCCACGCCCGAAGAGCCAGGAGGGAAAAGCCGTGCCTCGTTGGAAAGCTCTTTGGCAGCCGCTCGCGTGGCCCCACAGCCCGTGGGGCTGCGGGCTTTCCGGCGGCCGTCAGCCTCGGCGCCACCTGCGCCCACGTGGCGCCGCCGCACCAGCCTGCGAAGCATTTTCCGGTAGGGCCGCGTCTCTGGCGACAGCTCCCACGCCCGAAGGAGCCAGGAGGGAAAGCCATGCCTCGTTGGAAAGCTCTTTGGCAGCCGCTCGCGTGGCCCCACAGTCCGTTGGGCTGCGGGCTTTCGGCGGCCGTCAGCCTCGGCGACACCGGCGCCCACGTGGCGCCGCCACGCCAGCCTGCGAAGCATTTTCCGGTAGGGCCGCGGCTCTAGCGACAGCTCCCACGCCCAGAAGAGCCAGGAGGGAAAGCCGAGCCTCGTTGGAAAGCTCTTTGGAAGCCACTCGCGGGGCCCCACAGCCCGTGGGGCTGCGGGCTTTCCGGCGGCCGTCAGCCTCGGCGCCACCGGCGCCCACGTGGCGCCGCCGCGCCAGCCTGAGAAGCATTTTCCGGTAGGGCCGCGTCTCTGGCGACAGCTGCCACGCCCGAAGAGCCAGGAGCGAAAGCCGTGCCTCGTTGGAAAGCTCTTTGGCAGCCGCTCGCGTGGCCCCCACAGCCCGTGGGTCTGCGGGCTTTCCGGCGGCCGTCAGCCTCGGCGACACCTGCGACCACGTGGCGCCGCCGCGCCAGCCTGCGAAGCATTTTCCGGTAGGGCCGCGGCTCTGGCGACAGCTCCCACGCCCGAAGAGCCAGGAGGGAAAGCCGTGCCTCGTTGGAAAGCTCTTTGGCAGCCGCTCGCGTGGCCCCACAGCCCGTGGGGCTGCGGGGCTTTCCGGCGGCCGTCAGCCTCGGCGACACCGGCGCCCACGTGGCGCCGCCGCGCCAGCCTGCGAAGCATTTTCCGGTAGGGCCGCGGCTCTGGCGACAGCTCCCACGCCCGAAGAGCCAGGAGGGAAAGCCGTGCCTCGTTGGAAAGCTCTTTGGCAGCCGCTCGCGTGGCCCCACAGCCCGTGGGGCTGCGGGCTTTCCGGCGGCCATCAGCCTCGGCGACACCGGCGCCCACGTGGCGCCGCCGCGCTAGCCTGAGAAGCATTTTCCGGTAGGGCCGCGGCTCTGGCGACAGCTCCCACGCCCGAAGAGCCAGGAGGGAAAGCCGTGCCTCGTTGGAAAGCTCTTTGGCAGCCGCTCGCGTGGCCCCACAGCCCGTGGGGCTGCGGGCTTTCCGGCGGCCGTCAGCTTCGGCGACACCTGCGACCACGTGGCGGCCGCACGCCATCCTGCGAAGCATTTTCCGGAAGGGCCGCGTCTCTGGCGACAGCTCCCACACCCGAAGAGCCAGGAGGGAAAGCCGTGCCTCGTTGGAAAGCTCTTTGGCAGCTGCTCGCGTGGCCCCACAGCCCGTGGGGCTGCGGGCTTTTCCGGCGGCCATCAGCGTCGGCGACACCTGCGACCACGTGGCGCCGCCGCGCCAGCCTGCGAAGCATTTTCCGGTAGGGCCGCGTCTCTGGCGACAGGTCCCACGCCCGAAGAGCCAGGAGGGAAAGCCGTGCCTCGTTGGAAAGCTCTTTGGCAGCCGCTCAGCGTGGCCCCACAGCCCGTGGGGCTGCGGGCTTTCCGGCGGCCGTCAGCCTCGGCAACAACGGCGCCCACGTGGCGCCGCCTGCGCCAGCCTGCGAAGCATTTTCCGGTAGGGCCGCGGCTCTGGCGACAGCTCCCACGCCCGAAGAGCCAGGAGGGAAAGCCGTGCCTTGTTGGAAACCTCTTTGGCAGCCGCTCGCGTGGCCCCACAGCCGGTGGGGCTGCGGGCTTTCCGACGGCCGTCAGCCTCGGCGACACCAGTGCCCACGTGGCGCCGCCGCGCCAGCCTGCGAAGCATTTTCCGGTAGGGCCGCGGCTCTGGCGACAGCTCCCACGCCCAAAGAGCCAGGAGGAAAGCCGTGCCTCGTTGGAAAGCTCTTTGGCAGCCGCTCGCGTGGCCCCACAGCCCGTGGGGCTGCGGGCTTTTCGGCGGCCGTCAGCCTCGGCGCCACCTGCGCCCACGTGGCGCCGCCGCACCAGCCTGCGAAGCATTTTCCGGTAGGGCCGCGTCTCTGGCGACAGCTCCCACGCCCGAAGAGCCAGGAGGGAAAGCCGTGCCTCGTTGGAAAGCTCTTTGGCAGCCGCTCGCGTGGCCCCACAGTCCGTGGGGCTGCGGGCTTTCCGGCAGCCGTCAGCCTCGGCGACACCGGCGCCCACGTGGCGCCGCCGCGCCCGCCTGCAAAGCATTTTCCGGTAGGGCCACGGCTCTGGCGACAGCTCCCACGCCCGAAGAGCCAGGAGGGAAAGCCGTGCCTCGTTGGAAAGCTCTTTGGCAGCCGCTCGCGTGGCCCCACAGCCCGTGGGGCTGCGGGCTTTCTGGCGGCCGTCAGCCTCGGCGCCACCGGCGCCCACGTGGTGCCGCCGCCCCAGCCTGCGAAGCATGTTCCGGTAGGGCCGCGGCTCTGGCGACAGCTCCCACGCCCGAAGAGCCAGGAGGGAAAGCCGTGCCTCGTTGGAAAGCTCTTTGGCAGCCGCTCGCGTGGCCCCACAGCCCGTGGGGCTGCGGGCTTTCTGGCGGCCGTCAGCCTCGGCGACACCTGCGACACCTTGGCGCCGCCGCGCCAGCCTGAGAAGCATTTTCCGGTAGGGCCGCGTCTCTGGCGACAGCTCCCACGCCCGAAGAGCCAGGAGGGAAAGCCGTGCCTCGTTGGAAAGCTCTTTGGCAGCCGCTCGCGTGGCCCCACAGCCCGTGGGGCTGCGGGCTTTTCGGCGGCCTGCCAGCCTCGGCCCCACCTGCGCCCACGTGGCGCCGCCGCACCAGCCTGCGAAGCATTTTCCGGTAGGGCCGCGTCTCTGGCGACAGCTCCCACGCCCGAAGAGCCAGGAGGGAAAGCCGTGCCTCGTTGGAAAGCTCTTTGGCAGCCGCTCGCGTGGCCCCACAGCCCGTGGGGCTGCGGGCTTTCCGGCAGCCGTCAGCCTCGGCGACACCGGCGCCCACGTGGCGCCGCCGCGCCCGCCTGCAAAGCATTTTCCGGTAGGGCCGCGGCTCTGGCGACAGCTCCCACGCCCGAAGAGCCAGGAGGGAAAGCCGTGCCTCGTTGGAAAGCTCTTTGGCAGCCGATCGCGTGGCCCCACAGCCCGTGGGGCTGCGGGCTTTCCGGCGGCCGTCAGCCTCGGCGACAGCGGCGCCCACGTGGCGCCGCTGCGCCAGCCTGCGAAGCATTTTCCGGTAGGGCCGCGGCTCTGGCGACAGCTCCCACGCCCGAAGAGCCAGGAGGGAAAGCCGTGCCTCGTTGGAAAGCTCTTTGGCAGCCGCTCGCGTGGCCCCACAGCCCGTGGGGCTGCGGGCTTTCCGGCGGCCGTCAGCATCGTCGACACCTGTGACCACGTGGCGCCGCCGCGCCAGCCTGCGAAGCATTTTCCGGTAGGGCCGCGGCTCTGGCGACAGCTCCCACGCCCGAAGAGCCAGGAGGGAAAGCCGTGCCTCGTTGGAAAGCTCTTTGGCAGCCGCTCGCGTGGCCCCACAGCCCGTGGGGCTGCGGGCTTTCCGGCGGCCGTCAGCCTCGGCGACACCGGCGCCCACGTGGCGCCGCCGCGCCAGCCTGCAAAGCATTTTCCGGTAGGGCAGCGGCTCTGGCGACAGGTCCCACGCCCGAAGAGCCAGGAGGGAAAGCCGTGCCTCGTTGGAAAGCTCTTTGGCAGCCGCTCGCGTGCCCCCACAGCCCGTGGGGCTGCGGGCTTTTCGGCGGCCGTCAGCCTCGGCGACACCGGCGCCACGTGGCGCCGCCGCGCCCGCCTGCAAAGCATTTTCCGGTTAGGGCCACGGCTCTGGCGACAGCTCCCACGCCCGAAGAGCCAGGAGGGAAAGCCGTGCCTCGTTGGAAAGCTCTTTGGCAGCCGCTCGCGTGGCCCCACAGTCCGTGGGGCTGCGGGCTTTCCGGCAGCCGTCAGCCTCGGCGAAACCGGCGCCCACGTGGCGTCGCCGCGCCAGCCTGCGAAGCATTTTCCGGTAGGGCCGCGGCTCTGGCGACAGCTCCCACACCCGAAGAGCAGGAGGGAAAGCCGTGCCTCGTTGGAAACCTCTTTGGCAGCCGCTCGCGTGGCCCACAGCCCGTGGGGCTGCGGGCTTTCCGGCGGCCGTCAGCCTCGGCGACACCGGCGCCCACGTGGCGCCGCCGCGCCAGCCTGCGAAGCATTTTCCGGTAGGGCCGCGGCTCTGGCGACAGCTCCCACGCCCGAAGAGCCAGGAGGGAAAGCCGTGCCTCGTTGGAAAGCTCTTTGGCAGCCGCTTGCATGGCCCCATAGCCCGTGGGGCTGCGGGCTTTCCGGCGGCCATCAGCCTCGGCGACACCAGGGCACACGTGGCGCCGCCGCGCCAGCCTGCGAAGCATTTTCGGTAGGACCGCGTCTCTGGAGACAGCTCCCACGCCCGAAGAGCCAGGAGGGAAAGCCGTGCCTCGTTGGAAAGCTCTTTGGCAGCCGCTCGCGTGGCCCCACAGCCCGTGGGGCTGCGGGCTTTCCGGCGGCCATCAGCCTCGGCGACACCTGCGCCCACGTGGCGCCGCCGCGCCAGCCTGCGAAGCATTTTCCGGTAGGGCCGCGGCTCTGGCGACAGCTCCCACGCCCGAAGAGCCAGGAAGGGAAAGCCGTGCCTCCTTGGAAAGCTCTTTGGCAGCCGCTCGCGTGGCCCCACAGCCCGTGGGGCTGCGGGCTTTCCGGCGGCCGTCAGCCTCGGCGACACCGGCGCCCACGTGGCGCCGCTGCGCCAGCCTGCGAAGCATTTTCCGGTAGGGCCGCGTCTCTGGCGACAGCTCCCACGCCCGAAGAGCCAGGAGGGAAAGCCGTGCCTCGTTGGAAAGCTCTTTGGAAGCCGCTCGCATGGCCCCATAGCCCCGTGCGGCTGCGGGCTTTCCGGCGGCCGTCAGCCTCGGCGACACCTGGCGACCACGTGGCGCCGCCGCGCCAGCCTGCGAAGCATTTTCCGGTAGGGCCGCGGCTCTGGCGACAGCTCCCACGCCCGAAGAGCCAGGAGGGAAAGCCGTGCCTCGTTGGAAAGCTCTTTGGCAGCCGCTCGCGTGGCCCCACAGCCCGTGGGGCTGCGGGCTTTCCGGCGGCCGTCAGCCTCGGCGACAGCGGCGCCCACGTGGCGCCGCTGCGCCAGCCTGCGAAGCATTTTCCGGTAGGGCCGCGGCTCTGGCGACAGCTCCCACGCCCGAAGAGCCAGGAGGGAAAGCCGTGCCTCGTTGGAAAGCTCTTTGGCAGCCGCTCGCGTGGCCCCACAGCCCGTGGGGCTGCGGGCTTTCCGGCGGCCGTCAGCATCGTCGACACCTGCGACCACGTGGCGCCGCCGCGCCAGCCTGCGAAGCATTTTCCGGTAGGGCCGCGGCTCTGGCGACAGCTCCCACGCCCGAAGAGCCAGGAGGGAAAGCCGTGCCTCGTTGGAAAGCTCTTTGGCAGCCGCTCTCGTGGCCCCACAGCCCGTGGGGCTGCGGGCTTTCCGGCGGCCGTCAGCCTCGGCGACACCGGCGCCCACGTGGCGCCGCTTGCGCCAGCCTGCAAAGCATTTTCCGGTAGGGCAGCGGCTCTGGCGACAGCTCCCACGCCCGAAGAGCCAGGAGGGAAAGCCGTGCCTCGTTGGAAAGCTCTTTGGAAGCCGCTCGCATGGCCCCATAGCCCGTGCGGCTGCGGGCTTTCCGGCGGCCGTCAGCCTCGGCGACACCTGCGACCACGTGGCGCCGCCGCGCCAGCCTGCGAAGCATTTTCCGGTAGGGCCGCGTCTCTGGCGACAGCTCCCACGCCCGAAGAGCCAGGAGGGAAAGCCGTGCCTCGTTGGAAAGCTCTTTGGCAGCCGCTCGCGTGGCCCCACAGCCCGTGGGGCTGCGGGCTTTCCGGCGGCCGTCAGCCTCGGCGACAGCGGCGCCCACGTGGCGCCGCTGCGCCAGCCTGCGAAGCATTTTCCGGTAGGGCCGCGGCTCTGGCGACAGCTCCCACGCCCGAAGAGCCAGGAGGGAAAGCCGTGCCTCGTTGGAAAGCTCTTTGGCAGCCGCTCGCGTGGCCCCACAGCCCGTGGGGCTGCGGGCTTTCCGGCGGCCGTCAGCATTGTCGACACCTGCGACCACGTGGCGCCGCCGCGCCAGCCTGCGAAGCATTTTCCGGTAAGGCCGCGGCTCTGGCGACAGCTCCCACGCCCGAAGAGCCAGGAGGGAAAGCCGTGCCTCGTTGGAAATCTCTTTGGCAGGCGCTCGCGTGGCCCCACAGCCCGTGGGGCTGCGGGCTTTCCGGCGGCCGTCAGCATTGTCGACACCTGCGCCCACGTGGCGCCGCCGCGCCAGCCTGCGAAGCATTTTCCGGTAGGGCCGCGGCTCTGGCGACAGCTCCCACGCCCGAAGAGCCAGGAGGGAAAGCCGTGCCTCGTTGGAAAGCTCTTTGGCAGCCGCTCGCGTGGCCTCACAGCCCGTGGGGCTGCGGGCTTTCCGGCGGCCGTCAGCCTCGGCGACACCGGCGCCCACGTGGTGCCGCCGCGCCAGCCTGAGAAGCATTTTCCGGTAGGGCCGCGTCTCTGGCGACAGCTCCCACGCCCGAAGAGCCAGGAGGGAAAGCCGTGCCTTGTTGGAAACCTCTTTGGCAGCCGCTCGCGTGGCCCCACAGCCCGTGGGGCTGCGGGCTTTTCGGCGGCCGTCAGCCTCGGCGCCACCTGCGCCCACGTGGCGCCGCCGCACCAGCCTGCAAAGCATTTTCCGGAAGGGCCGCGTCTCTGGCGACAGCTCCCACGCCCGAAGAGCCAGGAGGGAAAGCCGTGCCTCGTTGGAAAGCTCTTTGGCAGCCGCTCGCGTGGCCCCACAGTCCGTGGGGCTGCGGGCTTTCCGGCAGCCGTCAGCCTCGGCGAAACCGGCGCCCACGTGGCGCCGCCACGCCAGCCTGCGAAGCATTTTCCGGTAGGGCCGCGGCTCTGGCGACAGCTCCCACGCCCGAAGAACCAGGAGGGAAAGCCGAGCCTCGTTGGAAATCTCTTTGGAAGCCGCTCGCGGGGCCCCACAGCCCGTGGGGCTGCGGGCTTTCCGGCGGCCATCAGCCTCGGCGACACCTGCGACCACGTGGCGCCGCCGCGCCAGCCTGCGAAGCATTTTCCGGTAGGGCCGCGGCTCTGGCGACAGCTCCCACGCCCGAAGAGCCAGGAGGGAAAGCCGTGCCTCGTTGGAAAGCTCTTTGGCAGCCGCTCGCGTGGCCCCACAGCCCGTGGGGCTGCGGGCTTTCCGGCGGCCGTCAGCCTCGGCGACACCGGCGCCCACGTGGCGCCGCCGCGCCAGCCTGCGAAGCATTTTCCGGTAGGTCCGCGGCTGTGGCGACAGCACCCACACCCGAAGAGCCAGGAGGGAAAGCCGTGCCTCGTTGGAAACCTCTTTGGCAGCCGCTCACGTGGCCCCACAGCCCGTGGGGCTGCGGGCTTTCCGGCGGCCGTCAGCCTCGGCGACACCGGCGCCCACGTGGCGCCGCCGCGCCAGCCTGCGAAGCATTTTCCGGTAGGGCCGCGGCTCTGGCGACAGCTCCCACGCCCGAAGAGCCAGGAGGGAAAGCCGTGCCTCGTTGGAAAGCTCTTTGGCAGCCGCTTGCATGGCCCCATAGCCCGTGGGGCTGCGGGCTTTCCGGCGGCCATCAGCCTCGGCGACACCAGGGCACACGTGGCGCCGCCGCGCCAGCCTGCGAAGCATTTTCCGGTAGGACCGCGTCTCTGGAGACAGCTCCCACGCCCGAAGAGCCAGGAGGGAAAGCCGTGCCTCGTTGGAAAGCTCTTTGGCAGCCGCTCGCGTGGCCCCACAGCCCGTGGGGCTGCGGGCTTTCCGGCGGCCGTCAGCCTCGGCGCCACCGGCGCCCACGTGGCGCCGCCGCACCAGCCTGCGAAGCATTTTCCGGTAGGGCCACGGCTCTGGCGACAGCTCCCACGCCCGAAGAGCCAGGAGGGAAAGCCGTGCCTCGTTGGAAAGCTCTTTGGCAGCCGCTCGCGTGGCCCCAGAGCCCGTGGGGCTGCGGGCTTTTCGGCGGCCGTCAGCCTCGGCGCCACCTGCGCCCACGTGGCGCCGCCGCACCAGCCTGCAAAGCATTTTCCGGAAGGGCCGCGTCTCTGGCGACAGCTCCCACGCCCGAAGAGCCAGGAGGGAAAGCCGTGCCTCGTTGGAAAGCTCTTTGGCAGCCGCTCGCGTGGCCCCACAGTCCGTGGGGCTGCGGGCTTTCCGGCAGCCATCAGCCTCGGCGACACCGGCGCCCACGTGGCGCCGCCACGCCAGCCTGCGAAGCATTTTCCGGTAGGGCCGCGTCTCTGGCGACAGGTCCCACGCCCGAAGAGCCAGGAGGGAAAGCCGTGCCTCGTTGGAAAGCTCTTTGGCAGCCGCTCGCGTGGCCCCACAGCCCGTGGGGCTGCGGGCTTTCCGGCGGCCGTCAGCCTCGGCGACACCGGCGCCCACGTGGCGCCGCCGCGCCAGCCTGCGAAGCATTTTCCGGTAGGGCCGCGTCTCTGGCGACAGCTCCCACGCCCGAAGAGCCAGGAGGGAAAGCCGTGCCTCGTTGGAAAGCTCTTTGGCAGCCGCTCGCGTGGCCCCACAGCCCGTGGGGCTGCGGGCTTTCCGGCGGCCATCAGCCTCGGCGACACCGGCGCCCACGTGGCGCCGCCGCGCTAGCCTGAGAAGCATTTTCCGGTAGGGCCGCGGCTCTGGCGACAGCTCCCACGCCCGAAGAGCCAGGAGGGAAAGCCGTGCCTCGTTGGAAAGCTCTTTGGCAGCCGCTCGCGTGGCCCCACAGCCGGTGGGGCTGCGGGCTTTCCGGCGGCCGTCAGCTTCGGCGACACCTGCGACCACGTGGCGCCGCCACGCCATCCTGCGAAGCATTTTCCGGAAGGGCCGCGTCTCTGGCGACAGCTCCCACACCCGAAGAGCCAGGAGGGAAAGCCGTGCCTCGTTGGAAAGCTCTTTGGCAGCTGCTCGCGTGGCCCCACAGCCCGTGGGGCTGCGGGCTTTCCGGCGGCCATCAGCCTCGGCGACACCTGCGACCACGTGGCGCCGCCGCGCCAGCCTGAGAAGCATTTTCCGGTAGGGCCGCGTCTCTGGCGACAGGTCCCACGCCCGAAGAGCCAGGAGGGAAAGCCGTGCCTCGTTGGAAAGCTCTTTGGCAGCCGCTCTCGTGGCCCCACAGCCCGTGGGGCTGCGGGCTTTCCGGCGGCCGTCAGCCTCGGCAACAACGGCGCCCACGTGGCGCCGCCGCGCCAGCCTGAGAAGCATTTTCCGGTAGGGCCGCGGCTCTGGCGACAGCTCCCACGCCCGAAGAGCCAGGAGGGAAAGCCGTGCCTTGTTGGAAACCTCTTTGGCAGCCGCTCGCGTGGCCCCACAGCCGGTGGGGCTGCGGGCTTTCCGACGGCCGTCAGCCTCGGCGACACCAGTGCCCACGTGGCGCCGCCGCGCCAGCCTGCGAAGCATTTTCCGGTAGGGCCGCGGCTCTGGCGACAGCTCCCACGCCCAAAGAGCCAGGAGGGAAAGCCGTGCCTCGTTGGAAAGCTCTTTGGCAGCCGCTCGCGTGGCCCCACAGCCCGTGGGGCTGCGGGCTTTTCGGCGGCCGTCAGCCTCGGCGACACCGGCGCCCACGTGGCGCCGCCGCGCCCGCCTGCAAAGCATTTTCCGGTAGGGCCACGGCTCTGGCGACAGCTCCCACGCCCGAAGAGCCAGGAGGGAAAGCCGTGCCTCGTTGGAAAGCTCTTTGGCAGCCGCTCGCGTGGCCCCACAGCCCGTGGGGCTGCGGGCTTTCTGGCGGCCGTCAGCCTCGGCGACACCGGCGCCCACGTGGTGCCGCCGCCCCAGCCTGCGAAGCATGTTCCGGTAGGGCCGCGGCTCTGGCGACAGCTCCCACGCCCGAAGAGCCAGGAGGGAAAGCCGTGCCTCGTTGGAAAGCTCTTTGGCAGCCGCTCGCGTGGCCCCACAGCCCGTGGGGCTGCGGGCTTTCCGGCGGCCGTCAGCCTCGGCGACACCTGCGACCACTTGGCGCCGCCGCGCCAGCCTGAGAAGCATTTTCCGGTAGGGCCGCGTCTCTGGCGACAGCTCCCACGCCCGAAGAGCCAGGAGGGAAAGCCGTGCCTCGTTGGAAAGCTCTTTGGCAGCCGCTCGCGTGGCCCCACAGCCCGTGGGGCTGCGGGCTTTTCGGCGGCTGCCAGCCTCGGCCCCACCTGCGCCCACGTGGCGCCGCCGCGCCAGCCTGCGAAGCATTTTCCGGTAGGGCCGCGTCTCTGGCGACAGCTCCCACGCCCGAAGAGCCAGGAGGGAAAGCCGTGCCTCGTTGGAAAGCTCTTTGGCAGCCGCTCGCGTGGCCCCACAGCCCGTGGGGCTGCGGGCTTTCCGGCAGCCGTCAGCCTCGGCGACACCGGCGCCCACGTGGCGCCGCCGCGCCCGCCTGCAAAGCATTTTCCGGTAGGGCCGCGGCTCTGGCGACAGCTCCCACGCCTGAAGAGCCAGGAGGGAAAGCCGTGCCTCGTTGGAAAGCTCTTTGGCAGCCGCTCGCGTGGCCCCACAGCCCGTGGGGCTGCGGGCTTTCTGGCGGCCGTCAGCCTCGGCGCCACCGGCGCCCACGTGGCGCCGCCACGCCAGCCTGCGAAGCATTTTCCGGTAGGGCCGCGTCTCTGGCGACAGCTCCCACGCCCGAAGAGCCAGGAGGGAAAGCCGTGCCTCGTTGGAAAGCTCTTTGGCAGCCGCTCGCATGGCCCCACAGCCCGTGGGGCTGCGGGCTTTCCGGCGGCCGTCAGCCTCGGCGACACCTGCGACCACGTGGCGCCGCCGCGCCAGCCTGCGAAGCATTTTCCGGTAGGGCCGCGTCTCTGGCGACAGCTCCCACGCCCGAAGAGCCAGGAGGGAAAGCCATGCCTCGTTGGAAAGCTCTTTGGCAGCCGCTCGCGTGGCCCCACAGCCCGTGGGGCTGCGGGCTTTTCGGCGGCCGTCAGCCTCGGCGACACCTGTGCCCACGTGGTGCCGCCACGCCAGCCTGCGAAGCATTTTCCGGTAGGGCCGCGGCTCTGGCGACAGCTCCCACGCCCGAAGAGCCAGGAGGGAAAGCCGTGCCTCGTTGGAAAGCTCTTTGGCAGCTGCTCGCGTGCCCCACAGCCCGTGGGGCTGCGGGCTTTCCGGCGGCCATCAGCCTCGACGACACCTGCGACCACGTGGCGCCGCCGCGCCAGCCTGCGAAGCATTTTCCGGTAGGGCCGCGGGTCTGGCGACAGCTCCCACGCCCGAAGAGCCAGGAGGGAAAGCCGTGCCTCGTTGGAAAGCTCTTTGGCAGCCGCTCGCGTGGCCCCACAGCCCGTGGGGCTGCGGGCTTTCCGGCGGCCGTCAGCCTCGGCGACACCGGCGCCCACGTGGCGCCGCCGAGCCAGCCTGCGAAGCCTTTTCCGGTAGGGCCGCGGCTCTGGCGACAGCTCCCACGCCCGAAGAGCCAGGAGGGAAAGCCGTGCCTCGTTGGAAAGCTCTTTGGCAGCCGCTCGCGTGGCCCCACAGCCCGTGGGGCTGCGGGCTTTCCGGCGGCCGTCAGCCTCGGCACCACCGGCGCCCACGTGGCGCCGCCGCGCCAGCCTGCGAAGCATTTTCCGGTAGGGCCGCGGCTCTGGCGACAGCTCCCACGCCCGAAGAGCCAGGAGGGAAATTCGTGCCTTGTTGGAAACCTCTTTGGCAGCCGCTCGCGTGGCCCCACAGCCCGTGGGGCTGCGGGCTTTTCGGCGGCCGTCAGCCTCGGCGACACCAGTGCCCACGTGGCGCCGCCGCGCCAGCCTGCGAAGCATTTTCCGGTAGGGCCGCGTCTCTGGCGACAGCTCCCACGCCCGAAGAGCCAGGAGGGAAAGCCGTGCCTCGTTGGAAAGCTCTTTGGCAGCCGCTCGCGTGGCCCCACAGCCCGTGGGGCTGCGGGCTTTCCGGCGGCCGTCAGCATCGGCGACACCAGCGACCACGTGGCGCCGCCGCGCCAGCCTGCGAAGCATTTTCCGGTAGGGCCGCGTCTCTGGCGACAGCTGCCAACGCCCAAAGAGCCAGGAGGGAAAGCCGTGCCTCGTTGGAAATCTCTTTGGCAGGCGCTCGCGTGGCCCCACAGCCCGTGGGGCTGCGGGCTTTCCGGCGGCCGTCAGCCTCGGCGCCACCGGCGCCCACGTGGCGCCGCCGCGCCAGCCTGAGAAGCATTTTCCGGTAGGGCCGCGGCTCTGGCGACAGCTCCCACGCCCGAAGAGCCAGGAGGGAAAGCCGTGCCTTGTTGGAAACCTCTTTGGCAGCCGCTCGCGTGGCCCCACAGCCCGTGGGGCTGCGGGCTTTCCGGCGGCCGTCAGCCTCGGCGACACCAGTGCCCACGTGGCGCCGCCGCGCCAGCCTGCGAAGCATTTTCCGGTAGGGCCGCGTCTCTGGCGACAGCTCCCACGCCCGAAGAGCCAGGAGGGAAAGCCGTGCCTCGTTGGAAAGCTCTTTGGCAGCCGCTCGCGTGGCCCCACAGCCCGTGGGGCTGCGGGCTTTCCGGCGGCCGTCAGCCTCGGCGCCACCGGCGCCCACGTGGCGCCGCCGCGCCAGCCTGCGAAGCATTTTCCGGTAGGGCCGCGGCTCTGGCGACAGCTCCCACGCCCGAAGAGCCAGGAGGGAAATTCGTGCCTTGTTGGAAACCTCTTTGGCAGCCGCTCGCGTGGCCCCACAGCCCGTGGGGCTGCGGGCTTTTCGGCGGCCGTCAGCCTCGGCGACACCAGTGCCCACGTGGCGCCGCCGCGCCAGCCTGCGAAGCATTTTCCGGTAGGGCCGCGTCTCTGGCGACAGCTCCCACGCCCGAAGAGCCAGGAGGGAAAGCCGTGCCTCGTTGGAAAGCTCTTTGGCAGCCGCTCGCGTGGCCCCACAGCCCGTGGGGCTGCGGGCTTTCCGGCGGCCGTCAGCATCGGCGACACCAGCGACCACGTGGCGCCGCCGCGCCAGCCTGCGAAGCATTTTCCGGTAGGGCCGCGTCTCTGGCGACAGCTGCCACGCCCAAAGAGCCAGGAGGGAAAGCCGTGCCTCGTTGGAAATCTCTTTGGCAGGCGCTCGCGTGGCCCCACAGCCCGTGGGGCTGCGGGCTTTCCGGCGGCCGTCAGCCTCGGCGCCACCGGCGCCCACGTGGCGCCGCCGCGCCGGCGCCAGCCTGAGAAGCATTTTCCGGTAGGGCCGCGTCTCTGGCGACAGCTCCCACGCCCGAAGAGCCAGGAGGGAAAGCCGTGCCTTGTTGGAAACCTCTTTGGCAGCCGCTCGCGTGGCCCCACAGCCCGTGGGGCTGCGGGCTTTCCGGCGGCCGTCAGCCTCGGCGACACCAGTGCCCACGTGGCGCCGCCGCGCCAGCCTGCGAAGCATTTTCCGGTAGGGCCGCGTCTCTGGCGACAGCTCCCACGCCCGAAGAGCCAGGAGGGAAAGCCGTGCCTCGTTGGAAAGCTCTTTGGCAGCCGCTCGCGTGGCCCCACAGCCCGTGGGGCTGCGGGCTTTCCGGTGGCCGTCAGCCTCGGCGCCACCTGCGCCCACGTGCGCGCCGCCGCACCGCCTGCGAAGCATTTTCCGGTAGGGCCGCGTCTCTGGCGACAGCTCCCTCACGCCCGAAGAGCCAAGAGGGAAAGCCGTGCCTCGTTGGAAAGCTCTTTGGCAGCCGCGTCGCGTGGCCCCACAGCCCGTGGGGGCTGCGGGCTTTCCAGCGGGCCGTCAGCCTCGGCGACACCTGCGACCACGTGGCGCCGCCGCGCCAGCCTGAGAAGCATTTTCTGGTAGGGGCCGCGGCTCTGGCGACAGCTCCCACGCCCGAAGAGCCAGGAGGGAAAGCCCGTGCCTTGTTGGAAACCTCTTTGGCAGCCGCTCGCGTGGCCCCACAGCCGCGTGGGGCTGCGGGCTTTTCGGCGGCCGTCAGCCTCGGCGACACCAGTGCCCACGTAGCGCCGCCGCGCCAGCCTGCGAAGCATTTTCCGGTAGGGCCGCGGCTCTGGCGACAGCTCCCACGCCCGAAGAGCCAGGAGGGAAAGCCGTGCCTCGTTGGAAAGCTCTTTGGCAGCCGCTCGCGTGGCCTGAAAGCCCGTGGGGCTGCGGGCTTTCCGGCGGCCGTCCAGCCTCGGCGACACCCGGCGCCCACGTGGCGCCGCCGCGCCAGCCTGCAAAGCATTTTCCGGTAGGGGCCGCGGCTCTGGCGACAGCTCCCAAGCCTGAAGAGCCAGGAGGGAAAGACGTGCCTCGTTGGAAAGCTCTTTGGCAGCCGCTCGCGTGGCCCCACAGCCCGTGGGGCTGTGGGCTTTCCCGGCGGCCATCAGCCTCGGCGACACCAGGGCACCACGTGGCGCCGCCGCGCCAGCCTGCGAAGCATTTTCCGGTAGGACCGCGTCTCTGGCGACAGCTCCCACGCCCGAAGAGCCAGGAGGGAAAGCCGTGCCTCGTTGGAAAGCTCTTTGGCAGCCGCTCGCGTGGCCCCACAGCCCGTGGGGCTGCGGGCTTTCCGGCGGCCGTCAGCCTCGGCGACACCGGCGCCCACGTGGCGCCGCCGTGCCAGCCTGCGAAGCATTTTCCGGTAGGACCGCGGCTCTGGCGACAGCTCCCACGCCCGAAGAGCCAGGAGGGAAAGCCGTGCCTCGTTGGAAAGCTCTTTGGCAGCCGCTCGCATGGCCCCACAGCCCCTGGGGCTGCGGGCTTTCCGGCGGCCGTCAGCCTCGGCGACACCTGCGACCACGTGGCGCCGCCGCGCCAGCCTGCGAAGCATTTTCCGGTAGGGCCGCGTCTCTGGCGACAGCTCCCACGCCCGAAGAGCCAGGAGGGAAAGCCGTGCCTCGTTGGAAAGCTCTTTGGCAGCCGCTCGCATGGCCCCATAGCCCGTGGGGCTGCGGGCTTTCCAGCGGCCGTCAGCCTCGGCGACACCTGCGACCACGTGGCGCCGCCGCGCCAGCCTGCGAAGCATTTTCCGGTAGGGCCGCATCTCTGGCGACAGCTCCCACGCCCGAAGAGCCAGGAGGGAAAGCCGTGCCTCGTTGGAAAGCTCTTTGGCAGCCGCTCGCGTGGCCCCACAGCCCGTGGGGCTGCGGGCTTTCCGGCGGGGCCGTCAGCCTCGGCGACACCAGTGCCCACGTGGCGCCGCGGTGCCAGCCTGCGAAGCATTTTCCGGTAGGGCCGCGGCTCTGGTGACAGCTCCCACGCCCGAAGAGCCAGGAGGGAAAGCCGTGCCTCGTTGGAAAGCTCTTTGGGCAGCCGCTCGCGTGGCCCCACAGCCCGTGGGGCTGCGGGCTTTCCGGCGGCCGGTCAGCCTCGGCGACACCGGCGCCCACGTGGCGCCGCCACGCCAGCCTGCGAAGCATTTTCCGGTAGGGCCGTGGCTCTGGCGACAGCTCCCACGCCCGAAGAGCCAGGAGGGAAAGCCGTGCCTCGTTGGAAAGCTCTTTGGTAGCCGCTCACGTGGCCCCACAGCCCGTGGGGCTGCGGGCTTTCCGGCGGCCGGTCAGCCTCGGCGACACCGGCGCCCACGTGGCGCCGCCGCCCCCAGCCTGCGAAGCATTTTCCGGTAGGGCCGCGTCTCTGGCGACAGGTCCCACGCCCGAAGAGCCAGGAGGGAAAGCCGTGCCTCGTTGGAAAGCTCTTTGGCAGCCGCTCGCGTGGCCCCACAGCCCGTGGGGCTGCGGGCTTTCCAGCGGCCGTCAGCCTCGGCGACACCATTGCCCACGTGGCGCCGCCGCGCCAGCCTGCGAAGCATTTTCCGGTACGACCGCGGCTCTGGCGACAGCTCCCACGCCCGAAGAGCCAGGAGGGAAAGCCGTGCCTTGTTGGAAAACTCTTTGGCAGCTGCTCGCGTGGCCCGCACAGCCCGTGGGGCTGCGGGCTTTCCGGCGGCCATCAGCGTCGGCGACACCTGCGACCACGTGGCGCCGCCGCGCCAGCCTGCGAAGCATTTTCCGGTAGGGCCGCGTCTCTGGCGACAGCTCCCACGCCCGAAGAGCCAGGAGGGAAAACCATGCCTCATTGGAAAGCTCTTTGGCAGCCGCTCGCCGTGGCCCCACAGCCCGTGGGCTGCGGGCTTTCCGTCGGCCGTCAGCCTCGGCGACACCTGCGCCCACGTGGCGTCGCCGCGCCAGCCTGCGAAGCATTTTCCGGTAGGGCCGCGGCTCTGGCGACAGCTCCCACGCCCGAAGAGCCAGGAGGGAAAGCCATGCCTCGTTGGAAAGCTCTTTGGCAGCCGCTCGCGTGGCCCCACAGCCGTGGGGGCTGCGGGCTTTCCGGCGGCCGTCAGCCTCGGCGACACAGTGCCCCACGTGGCGCCGCCGCGCCAGCCTGCGAAGCATTTTCCGGTAGGGCCGCGTCTCTGGCGACAGGTCCCACGCCCGAAGAGCCAGGAGGGAAAGCCGTGCCTCGTTGGAAAGCTCTTTGGCAGCCGCTCGCGTGGCCCCACAGCCCGTGGGGCTGCGGGCTTTCCAGCGGCCGTCAGCCTCGGCGACACCTGCGACCACGTGGCGCCGCCCGCGCCAGCCTGCGAAGCATTTTCCGGTAGGGGCCGCGGCTCTGGCGACAGCTCCCACGCCCGAAGAGCCAGGAGGGAAAGCCGTGCCTCGTTGGAAAGCTCTTTGGCAGCCGCTCGCGTGGCCCCACAGCCCGTGGGGCTGCGGGCTTTCCAGCGGCCGTCAGCCTCGGCGACACCATTGCCCACGTGGCGCCGCCGCGCCAGCCTGCGAAGCATTTTCCGGTACGGACCGCGGCTCTGGCGACAGCTCCACGCCCGAAGAGCCAGGAGGGAAAGCCGTGCCTTGTTGGAAAACTCTTTGGCAGCTGCTCGCGTGCCGCACAGCCCGTGGGGCTGCGGGCTTTCCGGCGGCCATCAGCGTCGGCGACACCTGCGACCACGTGGCGCCGCCGCGCCAGCCTGCGAAGCATTTTCCGGTAGGGCCGCGTCTCTGGCGACAGCTCCCACGCCCGAAGAGCCAGGAGGGAAAACCATGCCTCATTGGAAAGCTCTTTGGCAGCCGCTCGCGTGGCCCCACAGCCCGTGGGGCTGCGGGCTTTCCGTCGGCCGTCAGCCTCGGCGACACCTGCGCCCACGTGGCGTCGCCGCGCCAGCCTGCGAAGCATTTTCCGGTAGGGCCGCGGCTCTGGCGACAGCTCCCACGCCCGAAGAGCCAGGAGGGAAAGCCGTGCCTCGTTGGAAAGTTCTTTGGCAGCCGCTCGCGTGGCCCCAGAGCCCGTGGGGCTGCGGGCTTTTCGGCGGCCGTCAGCCTCGGCGCCCGGCGCCCACGTGGCGCCGCCGCGCCAGCCTGCGAAGCATTTTCCGGTAGGGCCGCGTCTCTGGCGACAGCTCCCACGCCGAAGAGCCAGGAGGGAAAGCCGTGCCTCGTTGGAAAGCTCTTTGGCAGCCGCTCTCGTGGCCCCACAGCCCGTGGGGCTGCGGGCTTTCCGGCGGCCGTCAGCCCTCAGCGACACCAGCGACCACGTGGCGCCGCCGCGCCAGCCTGCGAAGCATTTTCCGGTAGGACCGCGTCTCTGGCGACAGCTCCCACGCCCGAAGAGCCAGGAGGGAAAGCCGTGCCTCGTTGGAAAGCTCTTTGGCAGCCGCTCGCATGGCCCCATAGCCCGTGGGGCTGCGGGCTTTCCGGCGGCCATCAGCCTCGGCGACACCAGGGCACATGTGGCGCCGCCGCGCCAGCCTGCGAAGCATTTTCCGGTAGGGCCGCGTCTCTGGCGACAGCTCCCGCCCGAAGAGCCAGGAGGGAAAGCCGTGCCTCGTTGGAAAGCTCTTTGGCAGCCGCTCGCGTGGTCCTACATCCCGTGGGGCTGCGGGCTTTCAGGCGGCCGTCAGCCTCGGCGACACCTGCGCCCACGTGGCGTCGCCGCGCCAGCCTGCGAAGCATTTTCCGGTAGGGCCGCGGCTCTGGCGACAGCTCCCCACGCCCGAAGAGCCAGGAGGGAAAGCCGTGCCTCGTTGGAAAGCTCTTTGGCAGCCGCTCGCGTGGCCCCAGAGCCCGTGGGGCTGCGGGCTTTCCGGCGGCCGGTCAGCCTCGGCGCCACCGGCGCCCCCCGTGGGCGCCGCCGCGCCAGCCTGCGAAGCATTTTCCGGTAGGGCCGCGGCTCTCTGGCGACAGCTCCCACGCCCGAAGAGCCAGGAGGGAAAGCCGTGCCTCGTTGGAAAGCTCTTTGGCAGCCGCTCGCGTGGCCCACAGCCCGTGGGGCTGCGGGCTTTTCAGCGGCCGTCAGCCTCGGCGACACCATTGCCCACGTGGCGCCGCCGCGCCAGCCTGCGAAGCATTTTCCGGTACGACCGCGGCTCTGGCGACAGCTCCCACGCCCGAAGAGCCAGGAGGGAAAGCCGTGCCTTGTTGGAAACCTCTTTGGCAGCCGCTCGCGTGGCCCCACAGCCCGTGGGGCTGCGGGCTTTTCGGCGGCCGTCAGCCTCGGCGACACCAGTGCCCACGTGGCGCCGCCGCGCCAGCCTGCGTAGCATTTTCCCGGTAGGGCCGCGGCTCTGGCGACAGCTCCCACGCCCGAAGAGCCAGGAGGGAAAGCCGTGCCTCGTTGGAAAGCTCTTTGGCAGCCGCTCGCGTGGCCCCACAGTCCGTGGGTCTGCGGGCTTTCCGGCGGCCGTCAGCCTCGGCGCCACCGGCGCCCACGTGGCGCCGCCGCGCCAGCCTGCGAAGCATTTTCCGGTAGGGCCGCGTCTCTGGCGACAGCTCCCACGCCCGAAGAGCCAGGAGGGAAAGCCGTGCCTCGTTGGAAAGCTCTTTGGCAGCCGCTCGCGTGGCCCCACAGCCCGTGGGGCTGCGGGCTTTCCGGCGGCCGTCAGCCTCGGCGCCAACCGGCGCCCCACGTGGCGCCGCCGCGCCAGCCTGAGAAGCATTTTCCGGTAGGGCCGCGTCTCTGGCGACAGCTCCCACGCCCAAAGAGCCAGGAGGGAAAGCCGTGCCTTGTTGGAAACATCTTTGGCAGCCGCTCGCGTGGCCCCACAGCCCGTGGGGCTGCGGGCTTTCCGGCGGCCGTCAGCCTCGGCGACACCAGTGCCCACGTGGCGCCGCCCGCGCCAGCCTGCGAAGCACTTTTCCGGTAGGGCCGCGGCTCTGGCGACAGCTCCCACGCGCCGAAGAGCCAGGAGGGAAAGCCATGCCTCGTTGGAAAGCTCTTTGGCAAGCCGCTCGCGTGGCCCCACAGCCCGTGGGGCTGCGGGCTTTCCGGCGGCCGTCAGCCTCGGCGCCACCTGCGCCCACGTGGCGCCGCCGCACCAGCCTGCGAAGCATTTTCCGGTAGGGCCGCGTCTCTGGCGACAGCTCCCACGCCCGAAGAACCAGGAGGGAAAGCCGTGCCTCGTTGGAAAGCTCTTTGGCAGCCGCTCGCGTGGCCCCACAGTCCGTGGGGCTGCGGGCTTTCCGGCAGCCGTCAGCCTCGGCGACACCGGCGCCCACGTGGCGCTGCCGCGCCCGCCTGCAAAGCATTTTCCGGTAGGGCCGCGTCTCTGGCGACAGCTCCCACGCCCGAAGAGCCAGGAGGGAAAGCCGTGCCTCGTTGGAAAGCTCTTTGGCAGCCGCTCGCGTGGCCCCACAGCCCGTGGGGCTGCGGGCTTTCTGGCGGCCGTCAGCCTCGGTGCCACCGGCGCCCACGTGGTGCCGCCGCCCCAGCCTGCGAAGCATGTTCCGGTAGGGCCGCGGCTCTGGTGACAGCTCCCACGCCCGAAGAGCCAGGAGGGAAAGCCGTGCCTCGTTGGAAAGCTCTTTGGCAGCCGCTCGCGTGGCCCCCACAGCCCGTGGGGCTGCGGGCTTTCCGGCGGCCGTCAGCATCGGCGACACCATTGCCCACGTGGCGCCGCCGCGCCAGCCTGAGAAGCATTTTCCGGTAGGGCTGCGGCTCTGGCGACAGCTCCCACGCCCGAAGAGCCAGGAGGGAAAGCCGTGCCTTGTTGGAAACCTCTTTGGCAGCCGCTCGCGTGGCCCCACAGCCCGTGGGGCTGCGGGCTTTTCGGCGGCCGTCAGCCTCGGCGACACCAGTGCCCACGTGGCGCCGCCGGCCAGCCAGCTGCGAAGCATTTTCCGGTAGGGCCCGCGGCTCTGGCGACCGCTCCCACGCCCGAAGAAGCCAGGAGGGAAAGGCGTGCCTCGTTGGAAAGCTCTTTGGCAGCCGCTCGCGTGGCCCCACAGCCCGTGGGGCTGCGGGCTTTCCGGCGGCCGTCAGCCTCGGCGACACCGGCGACCACGTGGCGCCGCCGCGCCAGCCTGAGAAGCATTTTCCGGTAGGGCGGTGGCTCTGGCGACAGCTCCCACGCCCGAAGAGCCAGGAGGGAAAGCCGTGCCTCGTTGGAAAGTTCTTTGGCAGCCGCTCGCGTGGCCCCAGAGCCCGTGGGGCTGCGGGCTTTTCGGCGGCCGTCAGCCTCGGCGCCACCGGCGCCCACGTGGCGCCGCCGCGCCAGCCTGCGAAGCATTTTCCGGTAGGGCCGCGGCTCTGGCGACAGCTCCCACGCCCGAAGAGCCAGGAGGGAAAGCCGTGCCTCGTTGGAAAGCTCTTTGGCAGCCGCTCGCGTGGCCCCACAGCCCGTGGGGCTGCGGGCTTTCCAGCGGCCGTCAGCCTCGGCGACACCATTGCCCACGTGGCGCCGCCGCGCCAGCCTGCGAAGCATTTTCCGGTACGACCGCGGCTCTGGCGACAGCTCCCACGCCCGAAGAGCCAGGAGGGAAAGCCGTGCCTTGTTGGAAAACTCTTTGGCAGCTGCTCGCGTGGCCGCACAGCCCGTGGGGCTGCGGGCTTTCCGGCGGCCATCAGCGTCCGGCGACACCTGCGACCACGTGGCCGCCGCCGCGCCAGCCTGCGAAGCATTTTCCGGTAGGGCCGCGTCTCTGGCGACAGCTCCCACGCCCGAAGAGCCAGGAGGGAAAACCATGCCTCATTGGAAAGCTCTTTGGCAGCCGCTCGCGTGGCCCCACAGCCCGTGGGGCTGCGGGCTTTCCGTCGGCCGTCAGCCTCGGCGACACCTGCGCCCACGTGGCGTCGCCGCGCCAGCCTGCGAAGCATTTTCCGGTAGGGCCAGCGGCTCTGGCGACAGCTCCCACGCCCGAAGAGCCAGGAGGGAAAGCCATGCCTCGTTGGAAAGCTCTTTGGCAGCCGCTCGCGTGGCCCCACAGCCCGTGGGGCTGCGGGCTTTCCGGGCGGCCGTCAGCCTCGGCGACACCAGTGCCCACGTGGCGCCGCGGTGCCAGCCTGCGAAGCATTTTCCGGTAGGGCCGCGGCTCTGGTGACAGCTCCCACGCCCGAAGAGCCAGGAGGGAAAGCCGTGCCTCGTTGGAAAGCTCTTTGGCAGCCGCTCGCGTGGCCCCACAGCCCGTGGGGCTGCGGGCTTTCCGGCGGCCGTCAGCCTCGGCGACACCGGCGCCAACGTGGCGCCGCCACGCCAGCCTGCGAAGCATTTTCCGGTAGGGCCGTGGCTCTGGCGACAGCTCCCACGCCCGAAGTTGGAAAGCTCTTTGGTAGCCGCTCACGTGGCCCCACAGCCCGTGGGGCTGCGGGCTTTCCGGCGGCCGTCAGCCTCGGCGACACCGGCGCCCACGTGGCGCCGCCGCGCCAGCCTGCGAAGCATTTTCCGGTAGGGCCGCGTCTCTGGCGACAGGTCCCACGCCCGAAGAGCCAGGAGGGAAAGCCGTGCCTCGTTGGAAAGCTCTTTGGCAGCCGCTCGCGTGGCCCCACAGCCCGTGGGGCTGCGGGCTTTCCAGCGGCCGTCAGCCTCGGCGACACCTGCGACCACGTGGCGCCGCCGCGCCAGCCTGCGAAGCATTTTCCGGTAGGGCCGCGTCTCTGGCGACAGCTCCCACGCCCGAAGAGCCAGGAGGGAAAGCCGTGCCTCGTTGGAAAGCTCTTTGGCAGCCGCTCGCGTGGCCCCACAGCCCGTGGGGCTGCGGGCTTTCCAGCGGCCGTCAGCCTCGGCGACACCATTGCCCACGTGGCGCCGCCGCGCCAGCCCTGCGAAGCATTTTCCGGTACGACCGCGGCTCTGGCGACAGCTCCCACGCCCGAAGAGCCAGGAGGGAAAGCCGTGCCTTGTTGGAAAACTCTTTGGCAGCTGCTCGCGTGGCCGCACAGCCCGTGGGGCTGCGGGCTTTCCGGCGGCCATCAGCGTCGGCGACACCTGCGACCACGTGGCGCCGCCGCGCCAGCCTGCGAAGCATTTTCCGGTAGGGCCGCGTCTCTGGCGACAGCTCCCACGCCCCGAAGAGCCAGGAGGGAAAACCATGCCTCATTGGAAAGCTCTTTGGCAGCCGCTCGCGTGGCCCCACAGCCCGTGGGGCTGCGGGCTTTCCGTCGGCCGTCAGCCTCGGCGACACCTGCGCCCACGTGGCGTCGCCGCGCCAGCCTGCGTCCGGTAGGGCCGCGGCTCTGGCGACAGCTCCCACGCCCGAAGAGCCAGGAGGGAAAGCCGTGCCTCGTTGGAAAGTTCTTTGGCAGCCGCTCGCGTGGCCCCAGAGCCCGTGGGGCTGCGGGCTTTTCGGCGGCCGTCAGCCTCGGCGCCACCGGCGCCCACGTGGCGCCGCCGCGCCAGCCTGCGAAGCATTTTCCGGTAGGGCCGCGTCTCTGGCGACAGCTCCCACGCCCGAAGAGCCAGGAGGGAAAGCCGTGCCTCGTTGGAAAGCTCTTTGGCAGCCGCTCTCGTGGCCCCACAGCCCGTGGGGCTGCGGGCTTTCCGGCGGCCGTCAGCCTCAGCGACACCAGCGACCACGTGGCGCCGCCGCGCCAGCCTGCGAAGCATTTTCCGGTAGGACCCGCGTCTCTGGCGACAGCTCCCACGCCCGAAGAGCCAGGAGGGAAAGCCGTGCCTCGTTGGAAAGCTCTTTGGCAGCCGCTCGCATGGCCCCATAGCCCGTGGGGCTGCGGGCTTTCCGGCGGCCATCAGCCTCGGCGACACCAGGGCACATGTGGCGCCGCCGCGCCAGCCTGCGAAGCATTTTCCGGTAGGGCCGCGTCTCTGGCGACAGCTCCCACGCCCGAAGAGCCAGGAGGGAAAGCCGTGCCTCGTTGGAAAGCTCTTTGGCAGCCGCTCGCGTGGTCCTACATCCCGTGGGGCTGCGGGCTTTCAGGCGGCCGTCAGCCTCGGCGACACCTGCGCCCACGTGGCGTCGCCGCGCCAGCCTGCGAAGCATTTTCCGGTAGGGCCGCGGCTCTGGCGACAGCTCCCACGCCCGAAGAGCCAGGAGGGAAAGCCGTGCCTCGTTGGAAAGCTCTTTGGCAGCCGCTCGCGTGGCCCCAGAGCCCGTGGGGCTGCGGGCTTTCCGGCGGCCGTCAGCCTCGGCGCCACCGGCGCCCACGTGGCGCCGCCGCGCCAGCCTGCGAAGCATTTTCCGGTAGGGCCGCGTCTCTGGCGACAGCTCCCACGCCCGAAGAGCCAGGAGGGAAAGCCGTGCCTCGTTGGAAATCTCTTTGGCAGCCGCTCGCGTGGCCCCACAGCCCGTGGGGCTGCGGGCTTTCCAGCGGCCGTCAGCCTCGGCGACACCTGCGCCCACGTGGCGCCCGCCGCGCCAGCCTGCGAAGCATTTTCCGGTAGGGCCGCGTCTCTGGCGACAGCTCCCACGCCCGAAGAGCCAGGAGGGAAAGCCGTGCCTCGTTGGAAAGCTCTTTGGCAGCCGCTCGCGTGGCCCCACAGCCCGTGGGGCTGCGGGCTTTTCAGCGGCCGTCAGCCTCGGCGACACCATTGCCCACGTGGCGCCGCCCGCGCCAGCCTGCGAAGCATTTTCCGGTACGACCGCGGCTCTGGCGACAGCTCCCACGCCCGAAGAGCCAGGAGGGAAAGCCGTGCCTCCTTGGAAAGCTCTTTGGCAGCCGCTCGCGTGGCCCCACAGCCCGTGGGGCTGCGGGCTTTCCGGCGGCCGTCAGCCTCGGCGACACCAGTGCTCACGTGGCGCCGCCGCGCCAGCCTGCGTAGCATTTTCCGGTAGGGCCGCGGCTCTGGCGACAGCTCCCACGCCCGAAGAGCCAGGAGGGAAAGCCGTGCCTCGTTGGAAAGCTCTTTGGCAGCCGCTCGCGTGGCCCCACAGTCCGTGGGGCTGCGGGCTTTCCGGCGGCCGTCAGCCTCGGCGCCACCGGCGCCCACGTGGCGCCGCCCGCGCCAGCCTGCGAAGCATTTTCCGGTAGGGCCGCGTCTCTGGCGACAGCTCCCACGCCCAAAGAGCCAGGAGGGAAAGCCGTGCCTCGTTGGAAAGCTCTTTGGCAGCCGCTCGCGTGGCCCCACAGCCCGTGGGGCTGCGGGCTTTCCGGCGGCCGTCAGCCTCGGCGCCACCGGCGCCCACGTGGCGCCGCCGCGCCAGCCTGAGAAGCATTTTCCGGTAGGGCCGCGGCACTGGCGACAGCTCCCACGCCCAAAGAGCCAGGAGGGAAAGCCGTGCCTTGTTGGAAACCTCTTTGGCAGCCGCTCGCGTGGCCCCACAGCCCGTGGGGCTGCGGGCTTTCCGGCGGCCGTCAGCCTCGGCGACACCAGTGCCCACGTGGCGCCGCCGCGCCAGCCTGCGAAGCATTTTCCGGTAGGGCCGCGGCTCTGGCGACAGCTCCCACGCCCGAAGAGCCAGGAGGGAAAGCCGTGCCTCGTTGGAAAGCTCTTTGGCAGCCGCTCGCGTGGCCCCACAGCCCGTGGGGCTGCGGGCTTTCCGGCGGCCGTCAGCCTCGGCGCCACCTGCGCCCACGTGGCGCCGCCGCACCAGCCTGCGAAGCATTTTCCGGTAGGGCCGCGTCTCTGGCGACAGCTCCCACGCCCGAAGAGCCAGGAGGGAAAGCCGTGCCTCGTTGGAAAGCTCTTTGGCAGCCGCTCGCGTGGCCCCACAGCCCGTGGGGCTGCGGGCTTTCTGGCGGCCGTCAGCCTCGGTGCCACCGGCGCCCACGTGGTGCCGCCGCCCCAGCCTGCGAAGCATGTTCCGGTAGGGCCGCGGCTCTGGTGACAGCTCCCACGCCCGAAGAGCCAGGAGGGAAAGCCGTGCCTCGTTGGAAAGCTCTTTGGCAGCCGCTCGCGTGGCCCCACAGCCCGTGGGGCTGCGGGCTTTCTGGCGGCCGTCAGCCTCGGTGCCACCGGCGCCCACGTGGCGCCGCCGCCCCAGCCTGCGAAGCATGTTCCGGTAGGGCCGCGGCTCTGGTGACAGCTCCCACGCCCGAAGAGCCAGGAGGGAAAGCCGTGCCTCGTTGGAAAGCTCTTTGGCAGCCGCTCGCGTGGCCCCACAGCCCGTGGGGCTGCGGGCTTTCCGGCGGCCGTCAGCATCGGCGACACCATTGCCCACGTGGCGCCGCCGCGCCAGCCTGAGAAGCATTTTCCGGTAGGGCTGCGGCTCTGGCGACAGCTCCCACGCCCGAAGAGCCAGGAGGGAAAGCCGTGCCTTGTTGGAAAGCTCTTTGGCAGCTGCTCGCGTGGCCGCACAGCCCGTGGGGCTGCGGGCTTTTCGGCGGCCGTCAGCCTCGGCGACACCAGTGCCCACGTGGCGCCGCCGCGCCAGCCTGCGAAGCATTTTCCGGTAGGGCCGCGGCTCTGGCGACCGCTCCCACGCCCGAAGAGCCAGGAGGGAAAACCATGCCTCATTGGAAAGCTCTTTGGCAGCCGCTCGCGTGGCCCCACAGCCCGTGGGGCTGCGGGCTTTCCGTCGGCCGTCAGCCTCGGCGACACCGGCGACCACGTGGCGCCGCCGCGCCAGCCTGCGAAGCATTTTCCGGTAGGGCCGCGGCTCTGGCGACAGCTCCCACGCCCGAAGAGCCAGGAGGGAAAGCCGTGCCTCGTTGGAAAGTTCTTTGGCAGCCGCTCGCGTGGCCCCAGAGCCCGTGGGGCTGCGGGCTTTTCGGCGGCCGTCAGCCTCGGCGCCACCGGCGCCCACGTGGCGCCGCCGCGCCAGCCTGCGAAGCATTTTCCGGTAGGGCCGCGTCTCTGGCGACAGCTCCCACGCCCGAAGAGCCAGGAGGGAAAGCCGTGCCTCGTTGGAAAGCTCTTTGGCAGCCGCTCTCGTGGCCCCACAGCCCGTGGGGCTGCGGGCTTTCCGGCGGCCGTCAGCCTCAGCGACACCAGCGACCACGTGGCGCCGCCGCGCCAGCCTGCGAAGCATTTTCCGGTAGGACCGCGTCTCTGGCGACAGCTCCCACGCCCGAAGAGCCAGGAGGGAAAGCCGTGCCTCGTTGGAAAGCTCTTTGGCAGCCGCTCGCATGGCCCCATAGCCCGTGGGGCTGCGGGCTTTCCGGCGGCCATCAGCCTCGGCGACACCAGGGCACATGTGGCGCCGCCGCGCCAGCCTGCGAAGCATTTTCCGGTAGGGCCGCGTCTCTGGCGACAGCTCCCACGCCCGAAGAGCCAGGAGGGAAAGCCGTGCCTCGTTGGAAAGCTCTTTGGCAGCCGCTCGCGTGGCCCCAGAGCCCGTGGGGCTGCGGGCTTTCCGGCGGCCGTCAGCCTCGGCGACACCTGCGCCCACGTGGCGTCGCCGCGCCAGCCTGCGAAGCATTTTCCGGTAGGGCCGCGGCTCTGGCGACAGCTCCCACGCCCGAAGAGCCAGGAGGGAAAGCCGTGCCTCGTTGGAAAGCTCTTTGGCAGCCGCTCGCGTGGCCCCAGAGCCCGTGGGGCTGCGGGCTTTCCGGCGGCCGTCAGCCTCGGCGACACCGGCGCCCACGTGGCGCCGCCGCGCCAGCCTGCGAAGCATTTTCCGGTAGGGCCGCGGCTCTGGCGACAGCTCCCACGCCCGAAGAGCCAGGAGGGAAAGCCGTGCCTCGTTGGAAAGCTCTTTGGCAGCCGCTCGCGTGGCCCCACAGCCCGTGGGGCTGCGGGCTTTCCAGCGGCCGTCAGCCTCGGCGACACCTGCGCCCACGTGGCGCCGCCGCGCCAGCCTGCGAAGCATTTTCCGGTAGGGCCGCGTCTCTGGCGACAGCTCCCACGCCCGAAGAGCCAGGAGGGAAAGCCGTGCCTCGTTGGAAAGCTCTTTGGCAGCCGCTCGCGTGGCCCCACAGCCCGTGGGGCTGCGGGCTTTTCAGCGGCCGTCAGCCTCGGCGACACCATTGCCCACGTGGCGCCGCCGCGCCAGCCTGCGAAGCATTTTCCGGTACGACCGCGGCTCTGGCGACAGCTCCCACGCCCGAAGAGCCAGGAGGGAAAGCCGTGCCTTGTTGGAAACCTCTTTGGCAGCCGCTCGCGTGGCCCCACAGCCCGTGGGGCTGCGGGCTTTTCGGCGGCCGTCAGCCTCGGCGACACCAGTGCCCACGTGGCGCCGCCGCGCCAGCCTGCGTAGCATTTTCCGGTAGGGCCGCGGCTCTGGCGACAGCTCCCACGCCCGAAGAGCCAGGAGGGAAAGCCGTGCCTCGTTGGAAAGCTCTTTGGCAGCCGCTCGCGTGGCCCCACAGTCCGTGGGGCTGCGGGCTTTCCGGCGGCCGTCAGCCTCGGCGCCACCGGCGCCCACGTGGCGCCGCCGCGCCAGCCTGCGAAGCATTTTCCGGTAGGGCCGCGTCTCTGGCGACAGCTCCCACGCCCAAAGAGCCAGGAGGGAAAGCCGTGCCTCGTTGGAAAGCTCTTTGGCAGCCGCTCGCGTGGCCCCACAGCCCGTGGGGCTGCGGGCTTTCCGGCGGCCGTCAGCCTCGGCGCCACCGGCGCCCACGTGGCGCCGCCGCGCCAGCCTGAGAAGCATTTTCCGGTAGGGCCGCGGCACTGGCGACAGCTCCCACGCCCAAAGAGCCAGGAGGGAAAGCCGTGCCTTGTTGGAAACCTCTTTGGCAGCCGCTCGCGTGGCCCCACAGCCCGTGGGGCTGCGGGCTTTCCGGCGGCCGTCAGCCTTGGCGACACCAGTGCCCACGTGGCGCCGCCGCGCCAGCCTGCGAAGCATTTTCCGGTAGGGCCGCGTCTCTGGCGACAGCTCCCACGCCCGAAGAGCCAGGAGGGAAAGCCGTGCCTCGTTGGAAAGCTCTTTGGCAGCCGCTCGCGTGGCCCCACAGCCCGTGGGGCTGCGGGCTTTCCGGCGGCCGTCAGCCTCGGCGCCACCTGCGCCCACGTGGCGCCGCCGCACCAGCCTGCGAAGCATTTTCCGGTAGGGCCGCGTCTCTGGCGACAGCTCCCACGCCCGAAGAGCCAGGAGGGAAAGCCGTGCCTCGTTGGAAAGCTCTTTGGCAGCCGCTCGCGTGGCCCCACAGTCCGTGGGGCTGCGGGCTTTCCGGCAGCCGTCAGCCTCGGCGACACCGGCGCCCACGTGGCGCTGCCGCGCCCGCCTGCAAAGCATTTTCCGGTAGGGCCGCGTCTCTGGCGACAGCTCCCACGCCCGAAGAGCCAGGAGGGAAAGCCGTGCCTCGTTGGAAAGCTCTTTGGCAGCCGCTCGCGTGGCCCCACAGCCCGTGGGGCTGCGGGCTTTCTGGCGGCCGTCAGCCTCGGTGCCACCGGCGCCCACGTGGTGCCGCCGCCCCAGCCTGCGAAGCATGTTCCGGTAGGACCGCGGCTCTGGTGACAGCTCCCACGCCCGAAGAGCCAGGAGGGAAAGCCGTGCCTCGTTGGAAAGCTCTTTGGCAGCCGCTCGCGTGGCCCCACAGCCCGTGGGGCTGCGGGCTTTCCGGCGGCCGTCAGCATCGGCGACACCATTGCCCACGTGGCGCCGCCGCGCCAGCCTGAGAAGCATTTTCCGGTAGGGCTGCGGCTCTGGCGACAGCTCCCACGCCCGAAGAGCCAGGAGGGAAAGCCGTGCCTTGTTGGAAACCTCTTTGGCAGCCTCTCGCGTGGCCCCACAGCCCGTGGGGCTGCGGGCTTTTCGGCGGCCGTCAGCCTCGGCGACACCAGTGCCCACGTGGCGCCGCCGCGCCAGCCTGCGAAGCATTTTCCGGTAGGGCCGCGGCTCTGGCGACCGCTCCCACGCCCGAAGAGCCAGGAGGGAAAGGCGTGCCTCGTTGGAAAGCTCTTTGGCAGCCGCTCGCGTGGCCCCACAGCCCGTGGGGCTGCGGGCTTTCCGGCGGCCGTCAGCCTCGGCGACACCGGCGACCACGTGGCGCCGCCGCGCCAGCCTGAGAAGCATTTTCCGGTAGGGCCGCGGCTCTGGCGACAGCTCCCACGCCCAAAGAGCCAGGAGGGAAAGCCGTGCCTCATTGGAAAGCTCTTTGGCAGCCGCTCGCGTGGCCCCACAGCCCGTGGGGCTGTGGGCTTTCCGGCGGCCGTCAGCCTCGGCAACACCGGCGCCCACGTGTTGCCGCCGCGCCAGCCTGCGAAGCATTTTCCGGTAGGACCACGGCTCTGGCGACAGCTCCCACGCCCGAAGAGCCAGGAGGGAAAGCCGTGCCTCGTTGGAAAGCTCTTTGGCAGCCGCTCGCGTGGCCCCACAGCCCGTGGGGCTGCAGGCTTTCCGGCGGCCGTCAGCCTCGGCGACACCAGTGCCCACGTGGCGCCGCACCGCCAGCCTGAGAAGCATTTTCCGGTAGGGCCGCGTCTCTGGAGACAGCTCCCACGCCTGAAGAGCCAGGAGAGAAAGCCGTGCCTCGTTGGAAAACACTTTGGCAGCTGCTCGCGTGGCCGCACAGCCCGTGGGGCTGCGGGCTTTCCGGCGGCCATCAGCGTCGGCGACACCTGCGACCACGTGGCGCCGCCGCGCCAGCCTGCGAAGCATTTTCCGGTAGGGCTGCGTCTCTGGCGACAGCTCCCACGCCCGAAGAGCCAGGAGGGAAAACCATGCCTCATTGGAAAGCTCTTTGGCAGCCGCTCGCGTGGCCCCACAGCCCGTGGGGCTGCGGGCTTTCCGTCGGCCGTCAGCCTCGGCGACACCTGCGCCCACGTGGCGTCGCCGCGCCAGCCTGCGAAGCATTTTCCGGTAGGGCCGCGGCTCTGGCGACAGCTCCCACGCCCGAAGAGCCAGGAGGGAAAGCCGTGCCTCGTTGGAAAGTTCTTTGGCAGCCGCTCGCGTGGCCCCAGAGCCCGTGGGGCTGCGGGCTTTTCGGCGGCCGTCAGCCTCGGCGCCACCGGCGCCCACGTGGCGCCGCCGCGCCAGCCTGCGAAGCATTTTCCGGTAGGGCCGCGTCTCTGGCGACAGCTCCCACGCCCGAAGAGCCAGGAGGGAAAGCCGTGCCTCGTTGGAAAGCTCTTTGGCAGCCGCTCTCGTGGCCCCACAGCCCGTGGGGCTGCGGGCTTTCCGGCGGCCGTCAGCCTCAGCGACACCAGCGACCACGTGGCGCCGCCGCGCCAGCCTGCGAAGCATTTTCCGGTAGGACCGCGTCTCTGGCGACAGCTCCCACGCCCGAAGAGCCAGGAGGGAAAGCCGTGCCTCGTTGGAAAGCTCTTTGGCAGCCGCTCGCATGGCCCCATAGCCCGTGGGGCTGCGGGCTTTCCGGCGGCCATCAGCCTCGGCGACACCAGGGCACATGTGGCGCCGCCGCGCCAGCCTGCGAAGCATTTTCCGGTAGGGCCGCGTCTCTGGCGACAGCTCCCACGCCCGAAGAGCCAGGAGGGAAAGCCGTGCCTCGTTGGAAAGCTCTTTGGCAGCCGCTCGCGTGGTCCTACATCCCGTGGGGCTGCGGGCTTTCAGGCGGATGTCAGCCTCGGCGACACCTGCGCCCACGTGGCGTCGCCGCGCCAGCCTGCGAAGCATTTTCCGGTAGGGCCGCGGCTCTGGCGACAGCTCCCACGCCCGAAGAGCCAGGAGGGAAAGCCGTGCCTCGTTGGAAAGCTCTTTGGCAGCCGCTCGCGTGGCCCCAGAGCCCGTGGGGCTGCGGGCTTTCCGGCGGCCGTCAGCCTCGGCGACACCGGCGCCCACGTGGCGCCGCCGCGCCAGCCTGCGAAGCATTTTCCGGTAGGGCCGCGGCTCTGGCGACAGCTCCCACGCCCGAAGAGCCAGGAGGGAAAGCCGTGCCTCGTTGGAAAGCTCTTTGGCAGCCGCTCGCGTGGCCCCACAGCCCGTGGGGCTGCGGGCTTTCCAGCGGCCGTCAGCCTCGGCGACACCTGCGCCCACGTGGCGCCGCCGCGCCAGCCTGCGAAGCATTTTCCGGTAGGGCCGCGTCTCTGGCGACAGCTCCCACGCCCGAAGAGCCAGGAGGGAAAGCCGTGCCTCGTTGGAAAGCTCTTTGGCAGCCGCTCGCGTGGCCCCACAGCCCGTGGGGCTGCGGGCTTTCCGGCGGCCATCAGCCTCGGCGACACCATTGCCCACGTGGCGCCGCCGCGCCAGCCTGCGAAGCATTTTCCGGTACGACCGCGGCTCTGGCGACAGCTCCCACGCCCGAAGAGCCAGGAGGGAAAGCCGTGCCTTGTTGGAAACCTCTTTGGCAGCCGCTCGCGTGGCCCCACAGCCCGTGGGGCTGCGGGCTTTTCGGCGGCCGTCAGCCTCGGCGACACCAGTGCCCACGTGGCGCCGCCGCGCCAGCCTGCGTAGCATTTTCCGGTAGGGCCGCGGCTCTGGCGACAGCTCCCACGCCCGAAGAGCCAGGAGGGAAAGCCGTGCCTCGTTGGAAAGCTCTTTGGCAGCCGCTCGCGTGGCCCCACAGTCCGTGGGGCTGCGGGCTTTCCGGCGGCCGTCAGCCTCGGCGCCACCGGCGCCCACGTGGCGCCGCCGCGCCAGCCTGCGAAGCATTTTCCGGTAGGGCCGCGTCTCAGGCGACAGCTCCCACGCCCAAAGAGCCAGGAGGGAAAGCCGTGCCTCGTTGGAAAGCTCTTTGGCAGCCGCTCGCGTGGCCCCACAGCCCGTGGGGCTGCGGGCTTTCCGGCGGCCGTCAGCCTCGGCGCCACCGGCGCCCACGTGGCGCCGCCGCGCCAGCCTGAGAAGCATTTTCCGGTAGGGCCGCGGCACTGGCGACAGCTCCCACGCCCAAAGAGCCAGGAGGGAAAGCCGTGCCTTGTTGGAAACCTCTTTGGCAGCCGCTCGCGTGGCCCCACAGCCCGTGGGGCTGCGGGCTTTCCGGCGGCCGTCAGCCTCGGCGACACCAGTGCCCACGTGGCGCCGCCGCGCCAGCCTGCGAAGCATTTTCCGGTAGGGCCGCGGCTCTGGCGACAGCTCCCACGCCCGAAGAGCCAGGAGGGAAAGCCGTGCCTCGTTGGAAAGCTCTTTGGCAGCCGCTCGCGTGGCCCCACAGCCCGTGGGGCTGCGGGCTTTCCGGCGGCCGTCAGCCTCGGCGCCACCTGCGCCCACGTGGCGCCGCCGCACCAGCCTGCGAAGCATTTTCCGGTAGGGCCGCGTCTCTGGCGACAGCTCCCACGCCCGAAGAGCCAGGAGGGAAAAACGTGCCTCGTTGGAAAGCTCTTTGGCAGCCGCTCGCGTGGCCCCACAGTCCGTGGGGCTGCGGGCTTTCCGGCAGCCGTCAGCCTCGGCGACACCGGCGCCCACGTGGCGCTGCCGCGCCCGCCTGCAAAGCATTTTCCGGTAGGGCCGCGTCTCTGGCGACAGCTCCCACGCCCGAAGAGCCAGGAGGGAAAGCCGTGCCTCGTTGGAAAGCTCTTTGGCAGCCGCTCGCGTGGCCCCACAGCCCGTGGGGCTGCGGGCTTTCTGGCGGCCGTCAGCCTCGGTGCCACCGGCGCCCACGTGGTGCCGCCGCCCCAGCCTGCGAAGCATGTTCCGGTAGGGCCGCGGCTCTGGTGACAGCTCCCACGCCCGAAGAGCCAGGAGGGAAAGCCGTGCCTCGTTGGAAAGCTCTTTGGCAGCCGCTCGCGTGGCCCCACAGCCCGTGGGGCTGCGGGCTTTCCGGCGGCCGTCAGCATCGGCGAAACCATTGCCCACGTGGCGCCGCCGCGCCAGCCTGAGAAGCATTTTCCGGTAGGGCTGCGGCTCTGGCGACAGCTCACACGCCCGAAGAGCCAGGAGGGAAAGCCGTGCCTTGTTGGAAACCTCTTTGGCAGCCTCTCGCGTGGCCCCACAGCCCGTGGGGCTGCGGGCTTTTCGGCGGCCGTCAGCCTCGGCGACACCAGTGCCCACGTGGCGCCGCCGCGCCAGCCTGCGAAGCATTTTCCGGTAGGGCCGCGGCTCTGGCGACCGCTCCCACGCCCGAAGAGCCAGGAGGGAAAGGCGTGCCTCGTTGGAAAGCTCTTTGGCAGCCGCTCGCGTGGCCCCACAGCCCGTGGGGCTGCGGGCTTTCCGGCGGTCGTCAGCCTCGGCGACACCGGCGACCACGTGGCGCCGCCGCGCCAGCCTGAGAAGCATTTTCCGGTAGGGCCGCGGCTCTGGCGACAGCTCCCACGCCCAAAGAGCCAGGAGGGAAAGCCGTGCCTCATTGGAAAGCTCTTTGGCAGCCGCTCGCGTGGCCCCACAGCCCGTGGGGCTGTGGGCTTTCCGGCGGCCGTCAGCCTCGGCAACACCGGCGCCCACGTGTTGCCGCCGCGCCAGCCTGCGAAGCATTTTCCGGTAGGACCACGGCTCTGGCGACAGCTCCCACGCCCGAAGAGCCAGGAGGGAAAGCCGTGCCTCGTTGGAAAGCTCTTTGGCAGCCGCTCGCGTGGCCCCACAGCCCGTGGGGCTGCGGGCTTTCCGGCGGCCGTCAGCCTCGGCGACACCGGCGCCCACGTGGCGCTGCCAAGCCAGCCTGCGAAGCATTTTCCGGTAGGGCCGCGGCTCTGGCGACAGCTCCCACGCCCGAAGAGCCAGGAGGGAAAGCCGTGCCTCGTTGGAAAGCTCTTTGGCAGCCGCTCGCATGGCCCCACAGCCCGTGGGGCTGCGGGCTTTCCGGCGGCCGTCAGCCTCGGCGACACCTGCGACCACGTGGCGCCGCCGCGCCAGCCTGCGAAGCATTTTCCGGTAGGGCCGCGTCTCTGGCGACAGCTCCCACGCCCGAAGAGCCAGGAGGGAAAGCCGTGCCTCGTTGGAAAGCTCTTTGGCAGCCGCTCGCATGGCCCCATAGCCCGTGGGGCTGCGGGCTTTCCAGCGGCCGTCAGCCTCGGCGACACCTGCGCCCACGTGGCGCCGCCGCGCCAGCCTGCGAAGCATTTTCCAGTAGGGCCGCGTCTCTGGCGACAGCTCCCACGCCCAAAGAGCCAGGAGGGAAAGCCGTGCCTCGTTGGAAAGCTCTTTGGCAGCCGCTCGCGTGGCCCCACATCCCGTGGGGCTGCGGGCTTTCCGGCGGAGGTCAGCCTCGGCGAAACCGGCGCCCACGTGGCGCCGCCGCGCCAGCCTGCGAAGCATTTTCCGGTAGGGCCGCGGCTCTGGCGACAGCTCCCACACCCGAAGAGCCAGGAGGGAAAGCCGTGCCTCGTTGGAAAGCTCTTTGGCAGCCGCTCGCGTGGTCCTACAGCCCGTGGGGCTGCGGGCTTTCCGGCAGCCGTCAGCCTCGGCGACACCGGCGCCCACGTGGCGCCGCCGCGCCAGCCTGCGAAGCATTTTCTGGTAGGGCCACGGCTCTGGCGACAGCTCCCACGCCCGAAGAGCCAGGAGGGAAAGCCATGCCTCGTTGGAAATCTCTTTGGCAGCCGCTCGCGTGGCCCCACAGCCCGTGGGGCTGCGGGCTTTCCGGCGGCCGTCAGCCTCGGCGACACCAGTGCCCACGTGGCGCCGCGGCGCCAGCCTGCGAAGCATTTTCCGGTAGGGCCGCGGCTCTGGTGACAGCTCCCACGCCCGAAGAGCCAGGAGGGAAAGCCGTGCCTCGTTGGAAAGCTCTTTGGCAGCCGCTCGCGTGGCCCCACAGCCCGTGGGGCTGCGGGCTTTCCGGCGGCCATCAGCCTCGGCGACACCAGGGCACATGTGGCGCCGCCGCGCCAGCCTGCGAAGCATTTTCCGGTAGGGCCGCGTCTCTGGCGACAGCTCCCACGCCCGAAGAGCCAGGAGGGAAAGCCGTGCCTCGTTGGAAACCTCTTTGGCAGCCGCTCGCGTGGTCCTACATCCCGTGGGGCTGCGGGCTTTCAGGCGGATGTCAGCCTCGGCGAAACCTGTGCCCACGTGGCGTCGCCGCGCCAGCCTGCGAAGCATTTTCCGGTAGGGCCGCGGCTCTGGCGACAGCTCCCACGCCCGAAGAGCCAGGAGGGAAAGCCGTGCCTCGTTGGAAAGCTCTTTGGCAGCCGCTCGCGTGGCCCCAGAGGCCGTGGGGCTGCGGGCTTTCCGGCGGCCGTCAGCCTCGGCGCCACCGGCGCCCTCGTGGCGCCGCCGCGCCAGCCTGCGAAGCATTTTCCGGTAGGGCCGCGGCTCTGGCGACAGCTCCCACGCCCGAAGAGCCAGGAGGGAAAGCCGTGCCTCGTTGGAAAGCTCTTTGGCAGCCGCTCGTGTGGCCCCACAGCCCGTGGGGCTGCGGGCTTTCCGGCAGCCGTCAGCCTCAGCGACACCTGCGACCACGTGGCGCCGCCGCGCCAGCCTGCGAAGCATTTTCCGGTAGGACCGCGTCTCTGGCGACAGCTCCCACGCCCGAAGAGCCAGGAGGGAAAGCCGTGCCTCGTTGGAAAGCTCTTTGGCAGCCGCTCGCGTGGTCCTACAGCCCGTGGGGCTGCGGGCTTTCCGGCAGCCGTCAGCCTCGGCGACACCGGCGCCCACGTGGCGCCGCCGTGCCAGCCTGCGAAGCATTTTCCGGTAGGGCCGCGTCTCTGGCGACAGCTCCCACGCCCGAAGAGCCAGGAGGGAAAGCCATGGCTCGTTGGAAAGCTCCTTGGCAGCCGCTCGCGTGGCCCCACAGCCCGTGGGGCTGCGGGCTTTCCGGCGGCCGTCAGCTTCGGCGACACCGGCGCCCACGTGGCGCCGCGGCGCAAGCCTGCGAAGCATTTTCCGGTAGGGCCGCGGCTCTGGTGACAGCTCCCCCACCCGAAGAGCCAGGAGGGAAAGCCGTGCCTCGTTGGAAAGTTCTTTGGCAGCCGCTCGCGTGGCCCCACAGCCCGTGGGGCTGCGGGCTTTCCGGCGGCCGTCAGCCTCGGCGCCACCGGCGCCCACGTGGCGCCGCCGCGCCAGCCTGCGAAGCATTTTCCGGTAGGGCCGCGGCTCTGGCGACAGCTCCCACGCCCAAAGAGCCAGGAGGGAAAGCCGTGCCTTGTTGGAAAGCTCTTTGGCAGCCGCTCGCGTGGCCCCACAGCCCGTGGGGCTGCGGGCTTTTCGGCGGCCGTCAGCCTCGGCGACACCAGGGCACACGTGGCGCCGCCGCGCCAGCCTGCGAAGCATTTTCCGGTAGGGCCGCGGCTCTGGCGACAGCTCCCACGCCCGAAGAGCCAGGAGGGAAAGCCGTGCCTCGTTGGAAAGCTCTTTGGCAGCCGCTCGCGTGGCCCCACAGCCCGTGGGGCTGCGGGCTTTTCGGCGGCCGTCAGCCTCGGGGCCACCTGCGCCCACGTGGCGCCGCCGCACCAGCCTGCGAAGCATTTTCCGGTAGGGCCGCGTCTCTGGCGACAGCTCCCACGCCCGAAGAGCCAGGAGGGAAAGCCGTGCCTCGTTGGAAAGCTCTTTGGCAGCCGCTCGCGTGGCCCCACAGTCCGTGGGGCTGCGGGCTTTCCGGCAGCCGTCAGCTTCGGGGACACCGGCGCCCACGTGGCGCCGCCGCGCCCGCCTGCAAAGCATTTTCCGGTAGGGCCGCGTCTCTGGCGACAGCTCCCACGCCCGAAGAGCCAGGAGGGAAAGCCGTGCCTCGTTGGAAAGCTCTTTGGCAGCCGCTCGCGTGGCCCCACAGCCCGTGGGGCTGCGGGCTTTCTGGCGGCCGTCAGCCTCGGGGCCACCTGCGCCCACGTGGCGCCGCCGCGCCAGCCTGCGAAGCATTTTCCGGTAGGGCCGCGGCTCTGGCGACAGCTCCCACGCCCGAAGAGCCAGGAGGGAAAGCCGTGCCTCGTTGGAAAGCTCTTTGGCAGTCGCTCGCGTGGCCCCACAGCCCGTGGGGCTGCGGGCTTTCCGGCGGCCGTCAGCCTCGGCGCCACCGGCGCCCACGTGGCGCCGCCGCGCCAGCCTGCGAAGCATTTTCCGGTAGGGCCGCGTCTCTGGCGACAGCTCCCACGCCCGAAGAGCCAGGAGGGAAAGCCGTGCCTCGTTGGAAAGCTCTTTGGCAGCCGCTCGCGTGGCCCCACAGCCCGTGGGGCTGCGGGCTTTTCGGCGGCCGTCAGCCTCGGCGACACCAGTGCCCACGTGGCGCCGCCGCGCCAGCCTGCGAAGCATTTTCCGGTAGGACCGCGGCTCTGGCGACAGCTCCCACGCCCGAAGAGCCAGGAGGGAAAGCCGTGCCTCATTGGAAAGCTCTTTGGCAGCCGCTCGCGTGGCCCCACAGCCCGTGGGGCTGCGGGCTTTCCGGCGGCCGTCAGCCTCGGCGACACCTGCGCCCACGTGGCGCCGGCGCGCCAGCCTGCGAAGCATTTTCCGGTAGGGCCGCGGCTCTGGCGACAGCTCCCACGCCCGAAGAGCCAGGAGGGAAAGCCGTGCCTCGTTGGAAAGCTCTTTGGCAGCCGCTCGCGTGGCCCCACAGCCCATGGGGCTGCGGGCTTTCCGGCGGCCGTCAGCCTCGGCGCCACCGGCGCCCACGTGGCGCCGCCGCGCCAGCCTGAGAAGCATTTTCCGGTAGGGCCGCGTCTCTGGCGACAGCTCCCACGCCCGAAGAGCCAGGAGGGAAAGCCGTGCCTCGTTGGAAAGCTCTTTGGCAGCTGCTCGCGTGGCCCCACAGCCCGTGGGGCTGCGGGCTTTCCGGCGGCCATCAGCGTCGGCGACAACTGCGACCACGTGGCGCCGCCGCGCCAGCCTGCGAAGCATTTTCCGGTAGGGCCGCGGCTCTGGCGATAGCTCCCACGCCCGAAGAGCCAGGAGGGAAAGCCGTGCCTCATTGGAAAGCTCTTTGGCAGCCGCTCGCGTGGCCCCACAGCCCGTGGGGCTGCGGGCTTTCCGGCGGCCGTCAGCCTCGGCGACACCTGCGCCCACGTGGCGCCGCCGCGCCAGCCTGCGAAGCATTTTCCGGTAAGGCCGCGGCTCTGGCAACAGCTCCCACGCCCGAAGAGCCAGGAGGGAAAGCCGTGCCTCGTTGGAAAGCTCTTTGGCAGCCGCTCGCGTGGCCCCACAGCCCGTGGGGCTGTGGGCTTTCGGCGGCCGTCAGCCTCGGCGACACCGGCGCCCACGTGGTGCCGCCGCGCCAGCCTGAGAAGCATTTTCCGGTAGGGCCGCGGCTCTCGCGACAGCTCCCACGCCCGAAGAGCCAGGAGGGAAAGCCGTGCCTCGTTGGAAAGCTCTTTGGCAGCCGCTCGCGTGGCCCCACAGCCCGTGGGGCTGCGGGCTTTTCGGCGGCCGTCAGCCTCGGCGCAACCTGCGCCCACGTGGAGCCGCCGCACAAGCCTGCGAAGCATTTTCCGGTAGGGCCGCGGCTCTGGCGACAGCTCCCACGCCCGAAGAGCCAGGAGGGAAAGCCGTGCCTCGTTGGAAAGCTCTTTGGCAGCCGCTCGCGTGGCCCCACAGTCCGTGGGGCTGCGGGCTTTCCGGCAGCCGTCAGCCTCGGCGACACGGGCGCCCACGTGGCGCCGCCACGCCAGCCTGCGAAGCATTTTCCGGTAGGGCCGCGTCTCTGGCGACAGCTCCCACGCCCGAAGAGCCAGGAGGGAAAGCCGTGCCTCGTTGGAAAGCTCTTTGGCAGCCGCTCGCGTGGCCCCACAGCCCGTGGGGCTGCGGGCTTTTCGGCGGCCGTCAGCCTCGGCGCCACCTGCGCCCACGTGGCGCCGCACGCGCCAGCCTGCGAAGCATTTTCCGGTAGGGCCGCGGCTCTGGCGACAGCTCCACGCCCGAAGAGCCAGGAGGGAAAGCCGTGCCTCATTGGAAAGCTCTTTGGCAGCCGCTCGCGTGGCCTCACAGCCCGTGGGGCTGCGGGCTTTTCGGCGGCCGTCAGCCTCGGCGACACCAGTGCCCACGTGGCGCCGCCGCGCCAGCCTGCGAAGCATTTTCCGGTAGGACCGCGGCTCTGGCGACAGCTCCCACGCCCGAAGAGCCAGGAGGGAAAGCCGTGCGTCGTTGGAAAGCTCTTTGGCAGCCGCTCGCGTGGCCCCACAGTCCGTGGGGTGCGGGCTTTCCGGCAGCCGTCAGCCTCAGCGACACCGGCGCCCACGTGGCAACGCCACGCCAGCCTGCGAAGCATTTTCCGGTAGGGCCGCGGCTCTGGCGACAGCTCCCACGCCCGAAGAACCAGGAGGGAAAGCCGAGCCTCGTTGGAAAGCTCTTTGGAAGCCGCTCGCGTGGCCCCACAGCCCGTGGGGCTGCGGGCTTTCCGGCGGCCGTCAGCCTCGGCGCCACCGGCGACCACGAGGCACCGCCGCGCCAGCCTGCGAAGCATTTTCCGGTAGGGCCGCGGCTCTGGCGACAGCTCCCACGCCCGAAGAGCCAGGAGGGAAAGCCGTGCCTCGTTGGAAAGCTCTTTGGCAGCCGCTCGCGTGGCCCCAAAGCCCGTGGGACTGCGGGCTTTCCGGCGGCCGTCAGCCTCGGCGACACCGGCGCCCACGTGGCGCCGCCGCGCCCGCCTGCAAAGCATTTTCCGGTAGGGCCGCGGCTCTGGCGACAGCTCCCACGCCCGAAGAGCCAGGAGGGAAAGCCGTGCCTCGTTGGAAAGCTCTTTGGCAGCTGCTCGCGTGGCCCCACAGCCCGTGGGGCTGCGGGCTTTCCGGCGGCCGTCAGCCTCGGCGACACCTGCGACCACGTGGCGCCGCCGCGCCAGCCTGAGAAGCATTTTCCGGTAGGGCCGCGGCTCTGGCGACAGCTCCCACGCCCGAAGAGCCAGGAGGGAAAGCCGTGCCTCGTTGGAAATCTCTTTGGCAGCCGCTCGCGTGGCCCCACAGCCCGTGGGGCTGCGGGCTTTCCGGCGGCCGTCAGCCTCGGCGCCACCGGCGCCCACGTGGCGCCGCTGCGCCAGCCTGAGAAGCATTTTCCGGTAGGGCCGCGTCTCTGGCGACAGCTCCCACGCCCGAAGAGCCAGGAGGGAAAGCCGTGCCTCGTTGGAAAGCTCTTTGGCAGCCGCTCGTGTGGCCCCACAGCCCGTGGGGCTGCGGGCTTTCCGGCGGCCGTCAGCTTCGGCGACACCGGCGCCCACGTGGCGCCGCGGCGCCAGCCTGCGAAGCATTTTCCGGTAGGGCCGCGGCTCTGGTGACAGCTCCCCCACCCGAAGAGCCAGGAGGGAAAGCCATGCCTCGTTGGAAAGCTCTTTGGCAGCCGCTCGCGTGGCCCCACAGCCCGTGGGGCTGCGGGCTTTCCGGCGGCCGTCAGCCTCGGTGACACCTGCGACCACGTGGCGCCGCTGCGCCAGCTTGCGAAGCATTTTCCGGTAGGGCCGCGTCTCTGGCGACAGCTCCCACGCCCGAAGAGCCAGGAGGGAAAGCCGTGCCTCGTTGGAAAGCTCTTTGGCAGCCGCTCGCGTGGCCCCACAGCCCGTGGGGCTGCGGGCTTTTCGGCGGCCGTCAGCCTCGGCGACACCAGTGCCCACGTGGCGCCGCCGCGCCAGCCTGCGAAGCATTTTCCGGTAGGACCGCGGCTCTGGCGACAGCTCCCACGCCCGAAGAGCCAGGAGGGAAAGCCGTGCCTCGTTGGAAAGCTCTTTGGCAGCTGCTTGCGTGGCCCCACAGCCCGTGGGGCTGCGGGCTTTCCGGCGGCCATCAGCGTCGGCGACACCTGCGACCACGTGGCGCCGCCGCGCCAGCCTGCGAAGCATTTTCCGGTAGGGCCGCGGCTCTGGCGACAGCTCCCACGCCCGAAGAGCCAGGAGGGAAAGCCGTGCCTCATTGGAAAGCTCTTTGGCAGCCGCTCGCGTGGCCCCACAGCCCGTGGGGCTGCGGGCTTTCCGGCGGCCGTCAGCCTCGGCGACACCTGCGCCCACGTGGCGCCGGCGCGCCAGCCTGCGAAGCATTTTCCGGTAGGGCCGCGGCTCTGGCGACAGCTCCCACGCCCGAAGAGCCAGGAGGGAAAGCCGTGCCTCGTTGGAAAGCTCTTTGGCAGCCGCTCGCGTGGCCCTACAGCCCATGGGGCTGCGGGCTTTCCGGCGGCCGTCAGCCTCGGCGCCACCGGCGCCCACGTGGCGCCGCCGCGCCAGCCTGAGAAGCATTTTCCGGTAGGGCCGCGTCTCTGGCGACAGCTCCCACGCCCGAAGAGCCAGGAGGGAAAGCCGTGCCTTGTTGGAAACCGCTTTGGCAGCCGCTCGCGTGGCCCCACAGCCCGTGGGGCTGCGGGCTTTTCGGCGGCCGTCAGCCACGGCGACACCAGTGCCCACGTGGCGCCGCCGCGCCAGCCTGCGAAGCATTTTCCGGTAGGACCGCGTCTCTGGCGACAGCTCCCACGCCCGAAGAGCCAGGAGGGAAAGCCGTGCCTCGTTGGAAAGCTCTTTGGCAGCTGCTCGCGTGGCCCCACAGCCCGTGGGGCTGCGGGCTTTCCGGCGGCCATCAGCGTCGGCGACAACTGCGACCACGTGGCGCCGCCGCGCCAGCCTGCGAAGCATTTTCCGGTAGGGCCGCGTCTCTGGCGATAGCTCCCACGCCCGAAGAGCCAGGAGGGAAAGCCGTGCCTCATTGGAAAGCTCTTTGGCAGCCGCTCGCGTGGCCCCACAGCCCGTGGGGCTGCGGGCTTTCCGGCGGCCGTCAGCCTCAGCGACACCTGCGCCCACGTGGCGCCGCCGCGCCAGCCTGCGAAGCATTTTCCGGTAAGGCGCGGCTCTGGCAACAGCTCCCACGCCCGAAGAGCCAGGAGGGAAAGCCGTGCCTCGTTGGAAAGCTCTTTGGCAGCCGCTCGCGTGGCCCCACAGCCCGTGGGGCTGCGGGCTTTCCGGCGGCCGTCAGCCTCGGCGACACCGGCGCCCACGTGGTGCCGCCGCGCCAGCCTGAGAAGCATTTTCCGGTAGGGCCGCGGCTTTGGCGACAGCTCCCACGCCCGAAGAGCCAGGAGGGAAAGCCGTGCCTCGTTGGAAAGCTCTTTGGCAGCCGCTCGCGTGGCCCCACAGCCCGTGGGGCTGCGGGCTTTTCGGCGGCCGTCAGCCTCGGCGCAACCTGCGCCCACGTGGCGCCGCCGCACAAGCCTGCGAAGCATTTTCCGGTAGGGCCGCGGCTCTGGCGACAGCTCCCACGCCCGAAGAGCCAGGAGGGAAAGCCGTGCCTCGTTGGAAAGCTCTTGGCAGCCGCTCGCGTGGCCCCACAGTCCGTGGGGCTGCGGGCTTTCCGGCAGCCGTCAGCCTCGGCGACACGGGCACCCACGTGGCGCCGCCACGCCAGCCTGCGAAGCATTTTCCGGTAGGGCCGCGTCTCTGGCGACAGCTCCCACGCCCGAAGAGCCAGGAGGAAAGCCGTGCCTCGTTGGAAAGCTCTTTGGCAGCCGCTCGCGTGGCCCCACAGCCCGTGGGGCTGCGGGCTTTTCGGCGGCCGTCAGCCTCGGCGCCACCTGCGCCCACGTGGCGCCGCACGCGCCAGCCTGCGAAGCATTTTCCGGTAGGGCCGCGGCTCTGGCGACAGCTCCCACGCCCGAAGAGCCAGGAGGGAAAGCCGTGCCTCGTTGGAAAGCTCTTTGGCAGCCGCTCGCGTGGCCCCACAGTCCGTGGGGCTGCGGGCTTTCCGGCAGCCGTCAGCCTCAGCGACACCGGCGCCCACGTGGCGACGCCACGCCAGCCTGCGAAGCATTTTCCGGTAGGGCCGCGGCTCTGGCGACAGCTCCCACGCCCGAAGAACCAGGAGGGAAAGCCGAGCCTCGTTGGAAAGCTCTTTGGAAGCCGCTCGCGTGGCCCCACAGCCCGTGGGCTGCGGGCTTTCCGGCGGCCGTCAGCCTCGGCGCCACCGGCGCCCACGAGGCACCGCCGCGCCAGCCTGCGAAGCATTTTCCGGTAGGGCCGCGGCTCTGGCGACAGCTCCCACGCCCGAAGAGCCAGGAGGGAAAGCCGTGCCTCGTTGGAAAGCTCTTTGGCAGCCGCTCGCGTGGCCCCACAGTCCGTGGGGCTGCGGGCTTTCCGGCAGCCGTCAGCCTCGGCGACACCGGCGCCCACGTGGCGCTGCCGCGCCCGCCTGCAAAGCATTTTCCGGTAGGGCCGCGTCTCTGGCGACAGCTCCCACGCCCGAAGAGCCAGGAGGGAAAGCCGTGCCTCGTTGGAAAGCTCTTTGGCAGCCGCTCGCGTGGCCCCACAGCCCGTGGGGCTGCGGGCTTTCTGGCGGCCGTCAGCCTCGGTGCCACCGGCGCCCACGTGGTGCCGCCGCCCCAGCCTGCGAAGCATGTTCCGGTAGGGCCGCGGCTCTGGTGACAGCTCCCACGCCCGAAGAGCCAGGAGGGAAAGCCGTGCCTCGTTGGAAAGCTCTTTGGCAGCCGCTCGCGTGGCCCCACAGCCCGTGGGGCTGCGGGCTTTCCGGCGGCCGTCAGCATCGGCGACACCATTGCCCACGTGGCGCCGCCGCGCCAGCCTGAGAAGCATTTTCCGGTAGGGCTGCGGCTCTGGCGACAGCTCACACGCCCGAAGAGCCAGGAGGGAAAGCCGTGCCTTGTTGGAAACCTCTTTGGCAGCCTCTCGCGTGGCCCCACAGCCCGTGGGGCTGCGGGCTTTCCGGCGGCCGTCAGCCTCGGCGACACCAGTGCCCACGTGGCGCCGCCGCGCCAGCCTGCGAAGCATTTTCCGGTAGGGCCGCGGCTCTGGCGACCGCTCCCACGCCCGAAGAGCCAGGAGGGAAAGGCGTGCCTCGTTGGAAAGCTCTTTGGCAGCCGCTCGCGTGGCCCCACAGCCCGTGGGGCTGCGGGCTTTCCGGCGGCCGTCAGCCTCGGCGACACCGGCGACCACGTGGCGCCGCCGCGCCAGCCTGAGAAGCATTTTCCGGTAGGGCCGCGGCTCTGGCGACAGCTCCCACGCCCAAAGAGCCAGGAGGGAAAGCCGTGCCTCATTGGAAAGCTCTTTGGCAGCCGCTCGCGTGGCCCCACAGCCCGTGGGGCTGTGGGCTTTCCGGCGGCCGTCAGCCTCGGCAACACCGGCGCCCACGTGTTGCCGCCGCGCCAGCCTGCGAAGCATTTTCCGGTAGGACCACGGCTCTGGCGACAGCTCCCACGCCCGAAGAGCCAGGAGGGAAAGCCGTGCCTCGTTGGAAAGCTCTTTGGCAGCCGCTCGCGTGGCCCCACAGCCCGTGGGGCTGCGGGCTTTCCGGCGGCCGTCAGCCTCGGCGACACCGGCGCCCACGTGGCGCTGCCACGCCAGCCTGCGAAGCATTTTCCGGTAGGGCCGCGGCTCTGGCGACAGCTCCCACGCCCGAAGAGCCAGGAGGGAAAGCCGTGCCTCGTTGGAAAGCTCTTTGGCAGCCGCTCGCATGGCCCCACAGCCCGTGGGGCTGCGGGCTTTCCGGCGGCCGTCAGCCTCGGCGACACCTGCGACCACGTGGCGCCGCCGCGCCAGCCTGCGAAGCATTTTCCGGTAGGGCCGCGTCTCTGGCGACAGCTCCCACGCCCGAAGAGCCAGGAGGGAAAGCCGTGCCTCGTTGGAAAGCTCTTTGGCAGCCGCTCGCATGGCCCCATAGCCCGTGGGGCTGCGGGCTTTCCAGCGGCCGTCAGCCTCGGCGACACCTGCGCCCACGTGGCGCCGCCGCGCCAGCCTGCGAAGCATTTTCCAGTAGGGCCGCGTCTCTGGCGACAGCTCCCACGCCCAAAGAGCCAGGAGGGAAAGCCGTGCCTCGTTGGAAAGCTCTTTGGCAGCCGCTCGCGTGGCCCCACATCCCGTGGGGCTGCGGGCTTTCCGGCGGAGGTCAGCCTCGGCGAAACCGGCGCCCACGTGGCGCCGCCGCGCCAGCCTGCGAAGCATTTTCCGGTAGGGCCGCGGCTCTGGCGACAGCTCCCACACCCGAAGAGCCAGGAGGGAAAGCCGTGCCTCGTTGGAAAGCTCTTTGGCAGCCGCTCGCGTGGTCCTACAGCCCGTGGGGCTGCGGGCTTTCCGGCAGCCGTCAGCCTCGGCGACACCGGCGCCCACGTGGCGCCGCCGCGCCAGCCTGCGAAGCATTTTCTGGTAGGGCCGCGGCTCTGGCGACAGCTCCCACGCCCGAAGAGCCAGGAGGGAAAGCCATGCCTCGTTGGAAATCTCTTTGGCAGCCGCTCGCGTGGCCCCACAGCCCGTGGGGCTGCGGGCTTTCCGGCGGCCGTCAGCCTCGGCGACACCAGTGCCCACGTGGCGCCGCGGCGCCAGCCTGCGAAGCATTTTCCGGTAGGGCCGCGGCTCTGGTGACAGCTCCCACGCCCGAAGAGCCAGGAGGGAAAGCCGTGCCTCGTTGGAAAGCTCTTTGGCAGCCGCTCGCGTGGCCCCACAGCCCGTGGGGCTGCGGGCTTTCCGGCGGCCATCAGCCTCGGCGACACCAGGGCACATGTGGCGCCGCCCGCGCCAGCCTGCGAAGCATTTTCCGGTAGGGCCGCGTCTCTGGCGACAGCTCCCACGCCCGAAGAGCCAGGAGGGAAAGCCGTGCCTCGTTGGAAAGCTCTTTGGCAGCCGCTCGCGTGGTCCTACATCCCGTGGGGCTGCGGGCTTTCAGGCGGATGTCAGCCTCGGCGAAACCTGTGCCCACGTGGCGTCGCCGCGCCAGCCTGCGAAGCATTTTCCGGTAGGGCGCGGCTCTGGCGACAGCTCCCACGCCCGAAGAGCCAGGAGGGAAAGCCGTGCCTCGTTGGAAAGCTCTTTGGCAGCCGCTCGCGTGGCCCCAGAGGCCGTGGGGCTGCGGGCTTTCCGGCGGCCGTCAGCCTCGGCGCCACCGCGCCCTCGTGGCGGCGCCGCGCCAGCCTGCGAAGCATTTTCCGGTAGGGCCGCGGCTCTGGCGACAGCTCCCACGCCCGAAGAGCCAGGAGGGAAAGCCGTGCCTCGTTGGAAAGCTCTTTGGCAGCCGCTCGTGTGGCCCCACAGCCCGTGGGCTGCGGGCTTTCCGGCAGCCGTCAGCCTCAGCGACACCTGCGACCACGTGGCGCCGCCGCGCCAGCCTGCGAAGCATTTTCCGGTAGGACCGCGTCTCTGGCGACAGCTCCCACGCCCGAAGAGCCAGGAGGGAAAGCCGTGCCTCGTTGGAAAGCTCTTTGGCAGCCGCTCGCGTGGCCCCACAGCCCGTGGGGCTGCGGGCTTTCCGGCGGCCGTCAGCCTCGGCGACACCAGGGCACATGTGGCGCCGCCGCGCCAGCCTGTGAAGCATTTTCCGGTAGGGCCGCGTCTCTGGCGACAGCTCCCACGCCCGAAGAGCCAGGAGGGAAAGCCGTGCCTCGTTGGAAAGCTCTTTGGCAGCCGCTCGCGTGGTCCTACAGCCCGTGGGGCTGCGGGCTTTCCGGCAGCCGTCAGCCTCGGCGACACCGGCGCCCACGTGGCGCCGCCGTGCCAGCCTGCGAAGCATTTTCCGGTAGGGCCGCGTCTCTGGCGACAGCTCCCACGCCCGAAGAGCCAGGAGGGAAAGCCATGGCTCGTTGGAAAGCTCCTTGGCAGCCGCTCGCGTGGCCCCACAGCCCGTGGGGCTGCGGGCTTTCCGGCGGCCGTCAGCTTCGGCGAC
>NW_026529747.1:47500-52784 GCF_028500815.1 Rissa tridactyla | reverse complement strand
CTAACCCTAACCCTAACCCTAACCCTAACCCTAACCCTAACCCTAACCCTAACCCTAACCCTAACCCTAACCCTAACCCTAACCCTAACCCTAACCCTAACCCTAACCCTAACCCTAACCCTAACCCTAACCCTAACCCTAACCCTAACCCTAACCCTAACCCTAACCCTAACCCTAACCCTAACCCTAACCCTAACCCTAACCCTAACCCTAACCCTAACCCTAACCCTAACCCTAACCCTAACCCTAACCCTAACCCTAACCCTAACCCTAACCCTAACCCTAACCCTAACCCTAACCCTAACCCTAACCCTAACCCTAACCCTAACCCTAACCCTAACCCTAACCCTAACCCTAACCCTAACCCTAACCCTAACCCTAACCCTAACCCTAACCCTAACCCTAACCCTAACCCTAACCCTAACCCTAACCCTAACCCTAACCCTAACCCTAACCCTAACCCTAACCCTAACCCTAACCCTAACCCTAACCCTAACCCTAACCCTAACCCTAACCCTAACCCTAACCCTAACCCTAACCCTAACCCTAACCCTAACCCTAACCCTAACCCTAACCCTAACCCTAACCCTAACCCTAACCCTAACCCTAACCCTAACCCTAACCCTAACCCTAACCCTAACCCTAACCCTAACCCTAACCCTAACCCTAACCCTAACCCTAACCCTAACCCTAACCCTAACCCTAACCCTAACCCTAACCCTAACCCTAACCCTAACCCTAACCCTAACCCTAACCCTAACCCTAACCCTAACCCTAACCCTAACCCTAACCCTAACCCTAACCCTAACCCTAACCCTAACCCTAACCCTAACCCTAACCCTAACCCTAACCCTAACCCTAACCCTAACCCTAACCCTAACCCTAACCCTAACCCTAACCCTAACCCTAACCCTAACCCTAACCCTAACCCTAACCCTAACCCTAACCCTAACCCTAACCCTAACCCTAACCCTAACCCTAACCCTAACCCTAACCCTAACCCTAACCCTAACCCTAACCCTAACCCTAACCCTAACCCTAACCCTAACCCTAACCCTAACCCTAACCCTAACCCTAACCCTAACCCTAACCCTAACCCTAACCCTAACCCTAACCCTAACCCTAACCCTAACCCTAACCCTAACCCTAACCCTAACCCTAACCCTAACCCTAACCCTAACCCTAACCCTAACCCTAACCCTAACCCTAACCCTAACCCTAACCCTAACCCTAACCCTAACCCTAACCCTAACCCTAACCCTAACCCTAACCCTAACCCTAACCCTAACCCTAACCCTAACCCTAACCCTAACCCTAACCCTAACCCTAACCCTAACCCTAACCCTAACCCTAACCCTAACCCTAACCCTAACCCTAACCCTAACCCTAACCCTAACCCTAACCCTAACCCTAACCCTAACCCTAACCCTAACCCTAACCCTAACCCTAACCCTAACCCTAACCCTAACCCTAACCCTAACCCTAACCCTAACCCTAACCCTAACCCTAACCCTAACCCTAACCCTAACCCTAACCCTAACCCTAACCCTAACCCTAACCCTAACCCTAACCCTAACCCTAACCCTAACCCTAACCCTAACCCTAACCCTAACCCTAACCCTAACCCTAACCCTAACCCTAACCCTAACCCTAACCCTAACCCTAACCCTAACCCTAACCCTAACCCTAACCCTAACCCTAACCCTAACCCTAACCCTAACCCTAACCCTAACCCTAACCCTAACCCTAACCCTAACCCTAACCCTAACCCTAACCCTAACCCTAACCCTAACCCTAACCCTAACCCTAACCCTAACCCTAACCCTAACCCTAACCCTAACCCTAACCCTAACCCTAACCCTAACCCTAACCCTAACCCTAACCCTAACCCTAACCCTAACCCTAACCCTAACCCTAACCCTAACCCTAACCCTAACCCTAACCCTAACCCTAACCCTAACCCTAACCCTAACCCTAACCCTAACCCTAACCCTAACCCTAACCCTAACCCTAACCCTAACCCTAACCCTAACCCTAACCCTAACCCTAACCCTAACCCTAACCCTAACCCTAACCCTAACCCTAACCCTAACCCTAACCCTAACCCTAACCCTAACCCTAACCCTAACCCTAACCCTAACCCTAACCCTAACCCTAACCCTAACCCTAACCCTAACCCTAACCCTAACCCTAACCCTAACCCTAACCCTAACCCTAACCCTAACCCTAACCCTAACCCTAACCCTAACCCTAACCCTAACCCTAACCCTAACCCTAACCCTAACCCTAACCCTAACCCTAACCCTAACCCTAACCCTAACCCTAACCCTAACCCTAACCCTAACCCTAACCCTAACCCTAACCCTAACCCTAACCCTAACCCTAACCCTAACCCTAACCCTAACCCTAACCCTAACCCTAACCCTAACCCTAACCCTAACCCTAACCCTAACCCTAACCCTAACCCTAACCCTAACCCTAACCCTAACCCTAACCCTAACCCTAACCCTAACCCTAACCCTAACCCTAACCCTAACCCTAACCCTAACCCTAACCCTAACCCTAACCCTAACCCTAACCCTAACCCTAACCCTAACCCTAACCCTAACCCTAACCCTAACCCTAACCCTAACCCTAACCCTAACCCTAACCCTAACCCTAACCCTAACCCTAACCCTAACCCTAACCCTAACCCTAACCCTAACCCTAACCCTAACCCTAACCCTAACCCTAACCCTAACCCTAACCCTAACCCTAACCCTAACCCTAACCCTAACCCTAACCCTAACCCTAACCCTAACCCTAACCCTAACCCTAACCCTAACCCTAACCCTAACCCTAACCCTAACCCTAACCCTAACCCTAACCCTAACCCTAACCCTAACCCTAACCCTAACCCTAACCCTAACCCTAACCCTAACCCTAACCCTAACCCTAACCCTAACCCTAACCCTAACCCTAACCCTAACCCTAACCCTAACCCTAACCCTAACCCTAACCCTAACCCTAACCCTAACCCTAACCCTAACCCTAACCCTAACCCTAACCCTAACCCTAACCCTAACCCTAACCCTAACCCTAACCCTAACCCTAACCCTAACCCTAACCCTAACCCTAACCCTAACCCTAACCCTAACCCTAACCCTAACCCTAACCCTAACCCTAACCCTAACCCTAACCCTAACCCTAACCCTAACCCTAACCCTAACCCTAACCCTAACCCTAACCCTAACCCTAACCCTAACCCTAACCCTAACCCTAACCCTAACCCTAACCCTAACCCTAACCCTAACCCTAACCCTAACCCTAACCCTAACCCTAACCCTAACCCTAACCCTAACCCTAACCCTAACCCTAACCCTAACCCTAACCCTAACCCTAACCCTAACCCTAACCCTAACCCTAACCCTAACCCTAACCCTAACCCTAACCCTAACCCTAACCCTAACCCTAACCCTAACCCTAACCCTAACCCTAACCCTAACCCTAACCCTAACCCTAACCCTAACCCTAACCCTAACCCTAACCCTAACCCTAACCCTAACCCTAACCCTAACCCTAACCCTAACCCTAACCCTAACCCTAACCCTAACCCTAACCCTAACCCTAACCCTAACCCTAACCCTAACCCTAACCCTAACCCTAACCCTAACCCTAACCCTAACCCTAACCCTAACCCTAACCCTAACCCTAACCCTAACCCTAACCCTAACCCTAACCCTAACCCTAACCCTAACCCTAACCCTAACCCTAACCCTAACCCTAACCCTAACCCTAACCCTAACCCTAACCCTAACCCTAACCCTAACCCTAACCCTAACCCTAACCCTAACCCTAACCCTAACCCTAACCCTAACCCTAACCCTAACCCTAACCCTAACCCTAACCCTAACCCTAACCCTAACCCTAACCCTAACCCTAACCCTAACCCTAACCCTAACCCTAACCCTAACCCTAACCCTAACCCTAACCCTAACCCTAACCCTAACCCTAACCCTAACCCTAACCCTAACCCTAACCCTAACCCTAACCCTAACCCTAACCCTAACCCTAACCCTAACCCTAACCCTAACCCTAACCCTAACCCTAACCCTAACCCTAACCCTAACCCTAACCCTAACCCTAACCCTAACCCTAACCCTAACCCTAACCCTAACCCTAACCCTAACCCTAACCCTAACCCTAACCCTAACCCTAACCCTAACCCTAACCCTAACCCTAACCCTAACCCTAACCCTAACCCTAACCCTAACCCTAACCCTAACCCTAACCCTAACCCTAACCCTAACCCTAACCCTAACCCTAACCCTAACCCTAACCCTAACCCTAACCCTAACCCTAACCCTAACCCTAACCCTAACCCTAACCCTAACCCTAACCCTAACCCTAACCCTAACCCTAACCCTAACCCTAACCCTAACCCTAACCCTAACCCTAACCCTAACCCTAACCCTAACCCTAACCCTAACCCTAACCCTAACCCTAACCCTAACCCTAACCCTAACCCTAACCCTAACCCTAACCCTAACCCTAACCCTAACCCTAACCCTAACCCTAACCCTAACCCTAACCCTAACCCTAACCCTAACCCTAACCCTAACCCTAACCCTAACCCTAACCCTAACCCTAACCCTAACCCTAACCCTAACCCTAACCCTAACCCTAACCCTAACCCTAACCCTAACCCTAACCCTAACCCTAACCCTAACCCTAACCCTAACCCTAACCCTAACCCTAACCCTAACCCTAACCCTAACCCTAACCCTAACCCTAACCCTAACCCTAACCCTAACCCTAACCCTAACCCTAACCCTAACCCTAACCCTAACCCTAACCCTAACCCTAACCCTAACCCTAACCCTAACCCTAACCCTAACCCTAACCCTAACCCTAACCCTAACCCTAACCCTAACCCTAACCCTAACCCTAACCCTAACCCTAACCCTAACCCTAACCCTAACCCTAACCCTAACCCTAACCCTAACCCTAACCCTAACCCTAACCCTAACCCTAACCCTAACCCTAACCCTAACCCTAACCCTAACCCTAACCCTAACCCTAACCCTAACCCTAACCCTAACCCTAACCCTAACCCTAACCCTAACCCTAACCCTAACCCTAACCCTAACCCTAACCCTAACCCTAACCCTAACCCTAACCCTAACCCTAACCCTAACCCTAACCCTAACCCTAACCCTAACCCTAACCCTAACCCTAACCCTAACCCTAACCCTAACCCTAACCCTAACCCTAACCCTAACCCTAACCCTAACCCTAACCCTAA